>NW_027252355.1:0-26533 GCF_044704955.1 Pristiophorus japonicus | reverse complement strand
GGGAGAGAAGCTTCCTTTTAGCCCAACATCAATATCCTGTTTAGTTGGTTTCTGTTTTCTCATTGATCTTCTCAACTGAACCCCAACTCCACCTCCACCACCCCCCACCCCCCCCCGGAAGATACAGAGTCTCTGTGAGATTGTCCCATACGCGTAGAACCACCTCCAAGTTCGGCTGCATCTGAGTCGGTGGGGATATGGATGTTGTGACCGTTGAAGTACTTGGACCTGCCAACTCACTCTGATCACCGTCCAAGTCTGAACCATAATCACAAGCTTGTGGTACCGAAGGTGCATCACTCGCCAGAAACATTTGATCCACATGAACCTTCCTGATGTAGTCACCAATTTTGACCAAGTACTGCTTGGTGCCACATACCCGAGTAATTGTACCAATGTCCCATTTGCATGGACTTGCCCTTTTTGACGGACTGAGAACTCTGACCTGATCTCCCTACTGAAAGCACCGCTCTTTGATACTTTAATGATAATGACGTTTCTCGACCTTATCAGACAAGTTCGGTTGCAATAAACTGAGACGCGTCCTCAGCCTAGGCTTCATCAATAATTCAGCGGGTGCGTACCCTGTTGTCGAATGAGGCATAGTCCTGTATTTGAAAAGAAAATTCGTTAACCAGTGCTTCATGCTCACCGATGATCCAGCCTGAAGAACTTGTTTCCACAAAGCCTCCTGGACAATCCTGACCGACCTTTCAGCTGCACCATTTGAAGCAGGATGATCTGGTGCTACCAACGTGTGTTTGATTGTGTCTGGCAAAATTTGCAAATTGCGTGGACCGAAGTTGCAGCCCATTATCTGACAGCATTTCTTCGGGCAGACCATGGCATGCAAAGATATCCTGCAATTCCTCCAATGTACGCTCTGTAGTCGTAGATGGCCCCAGATGCCGCACCTCCAGCCATTTCAAATGACTCTCGATTAGAACCAGAAAATTATTATTGCCCCTCTCACAAAAATCAATATGTATTCTTTGGAATGGTCTCGTTGGCCAAATCCATGTTTGCAGCGGTGTTTTAGCTAGCATGGTCCTGCAGTCTTGACAGAGAGTACACTTACTCACTTGAATTTCTAAGTCTTTATCCAACTCAGGCCAATAAACAAAACTTTGGGCCACCAGAATGTCAGTACGCTCACCTTGAAGTTCCATCAACACTTTGGCCCGCAGTGCACTGGGAATGACTACTCTCAGGCTTAATTTTAGACATCCCTGCTCACATGATAGTTTGTGACGATGATAAAAGGGCTTTATCTCCTCGTCCAAATGCACCTGATCTTCAGACCACCCACGCAGGGTGTGCTCAGATGCTTGCTGTAACGTGGCATCTTTTTGTGTGTGCTCTGCAATAACAGCAGCGGTGACCGGAAAGTCCTCATCAATAACATCTAGAGTGAAGATTGACTCTTCGCGGCCAGTTTCAGAATCTTCATGGAGCAACCGCGAAAGGGCATCCGTCACTGAATTCTGCTTTGATGTACGATACTTGATTCTGTAATTGTACTGAGACAATAAAATAGCCCATCTTTTCATTCTGGAAGCTGCCATCGATGGAATTGCCACCTCTGGGTCTAAGATAGCTCGTAACGGTTTGTGATCGGTTAGTAGCCTGAATTGTTGTCCCAAAACATAGAAACATACAAACATATAAAATAAGTGCAAGAGTAGGCTATTCGGTCCTTCGAACCTGCACCACCATTCAATAAGATCATGGCTGATTATTCCCTCAGTACCCCTTTCCTGCTTTCTCTCCATACCCCTTGATCCCTTTAGCCGTGAGGGCCATATCCAAACACCCTCTTGAATATATCCAATGAACCGGCATCAACAACTCTCTGCGATAGGGAATTCCACAGGTTAACAACTCTCTGAGTGAAGAAGTTTCTCCTCATCTCAGTCCTAAATGGCTTACATCTTATCCTTAGACTGTGTCCCCTGGTTCTGGACTTCCCCAACGTCGGGAACATTCTTCCTGCATCTAACCTGTCCAGTCCCGTCAGAATTTTATATGTTTCTATGAGATCCCCTCTCATCCTTCTAAACTCCAGTGAATACAGGCCCAGTCGATCCAGTCTCTCCTCATATGTCAGTCCTGCCATCCCGGGAATCAGTCTGGTGAACCTTCGCTACACTCACTCAATAGCAAGAATATCCTTCCTCAGATTAGGAGATCAAAACTCAACACAATATTCCTCACTAAGGCCCTGTACAACTGCAGTAAGACCTCCCTGCTCCTATACTCAAATCCCCTAGCTATGAAGGCCAACATACCATTTGCCTTCTTCACCACCTGCTGTACCTGCATACCAACTTTCAATGACTGATGTACCATGACACCCAGGTCTCATTGCATCTCCCCTTTTCCTAATCTGCCGCCATTCAGATAATATTCTGCCTTTGTGTTTTTGCTACCAAGGTGGATAGCCTCACATTTATCCACATTATACTGCATCTGCCACGCGTTTGCCCACTCACCTAACCTGTCCAAATCATCCTTTGAGCGTCCTCCTCACAGCTCACACCGCCACCCAGCTTAGTGTCATCTGAAAACTTGGAGCTATTACACTCAATTCCCTCATCCAAATCATTAATTTATATTATAAATAACTGGGGTCCCAGCACTGAGCCCTGGCGGCACTCCACTAGTCACTGCCTGCCATTCTGAAAAGGACTCATTTATCCCGACTCTCTGCTTTATGTCTGCCAACCAGTTCTCTATCCACATCAGTACATTACCCCAATGCCTTGTGCTTTAATTTTGCACACCAATCTCTTGTGTGGGACCTTGTCAAAAGCCTTTTGAAAGTCCAAATACACCACAACCACTGGTTCTCCCTTGTCCACTCTGCTAATTACATCCTCAAAAAATTCCAGAAGATTTGTCAAGCAGGATTTCACTTTCATAAATCCATGCTGACTTGGACCGACCCCTTCACTGCTTTCCAAATGTGCTGCTATTTCATCTTTAATAATTGATTCCAACATTTCCTCCACTACTGATGTCAGGCTAGCCAGTCTATAATAACTTGTTTTCTCTCTCCCTCCTTTCTTAAAAAGTGGTGTTACACTAGCTACCCTCCAGTCTATAGGAACTGATCCAGAGTCGATAAACTGTTGGAAAATGATCACCAATGCATCCACTATTTCTAGGGCTACTTCCTTAAGTACTCTGGGATGCAGACTATCAGGCCCCAGGGATTTATCGGCCTTCAATCCCATCAATTTCCCCAACACAATTTCCCGCCGAATAAGGATTTCCTTCAGTTCCTCCTTCTCACTATATCCTCGGTCCCCTAGTAGTTCTGGAAGGTTATTTGTGTCTTCCTTCGTGAAGACAGAACCAAAGTATTTGTTTAACTGGTCCGCCATTGCTTTGTTTCCCATTATAAATTCACCTAAACCTGACTGCAAGGGACTTCCGTTTGTTTTCACTAATCTTTTTCTCTTCACATAGCTATAGAAGCTTTTGCAGTCAGTTTTTATGTCCCCAACAAGCTTACTTTCGTACTCTATTTTCCCCCTCTTCATTAAACCCTTTGTCCTCCTCTGCTGTATTACAAAATTCTCCCAGTCCTCCGGTTTGCTGCTTTTTCTGGCCAATTTATATGCCTCTTCCTTGGATTTAACACTATCCTTAATTTCCCTTGTTAGCCGCGGTTGAGCCACCTTCCCCATTTTATTTTTACTCCAGACAGGAATGTACAATTGTTGAAGTTCATCCATGTGATCTTTAAATGTTTGCCATTGCCTATCCACCGTTAACCCTTTAAGTATCACTCGCCAGTCTATTCTAGCCAATTCATGTCTCTTACCATCGAAGTTACCTTTCCTTAAGTTCAGGATCCTAGTCTTTGAATTAACTGTGTCATTCTCCATCTTAATAAGGAATGCTACCATATTATGGTCACTCTTCCCCAAGGGGCCTCGCACAACACGATTGCTAATTAGTCCTTTCTCATTACACATCACCCAGTCTAGGATGGGCAGCCCTCGAGTTCGTTCCTCGACATATTGGTCGAGAAAACCATCCCGTATACACTCCAGGAAATCCTCCTCCACCACATTGCTACCAGTTTGGTTAGCCCAATCAATATGTAGATTAAAGTCACCCATGATAAGTGCTGTACCTTTATTGCCCGCATCCCTAATTTCTTGTTTGATGCTGTCCCCAACCTCACTACTACTGTTTGGTGGTCTGTACACAACTCCCACTAGCGTTTTCTGCCCTTTGGTATTCCGTAGCTTCACCCATACCGATTCCACATCAGCCAAGCTAATGTCCTTCCTTACTATTGCATTAATTTCCTCTTTAACCAGCAATGCCACCCCACCTCCTTTTCCTTTCTGTCTATCGTTCCTGAATGTTGAAAACCCTTGGGTGTTGAGTTCCCAGCCTTGGTCACCCTGGAGCCATGTCTCCGTGATGCCAATTACATCATAACCGTTAACTGTTATCTGCACAGTTAATTCGTCCACCTTATTAAGAATACTCCTTGCATTGAGGCATAGAGCCTTCAGGCTTGTCTTTTTAACACACTTTGCCCCTTTAGAATTTTGCTGTAATGTGGCCCTTTTTGCTTTTTGCCTTGGGTTTCTCTGCCCTCCACTTTTACTTTTCTTCTTTCTATCTTTTGCTTCTGCCCCGATTTTACTTCCTTCTGACTCCCTGCATAGGTTCCCATCCCCCTGCCATGTTAGTTTAACCCCTCCCCAACAGCACTAGCAAACACTTCCCCTAGGACATTGGTTCTCGTCCTGCCCAGGTGCAGACCGTCCAGTTTGTACTGGTCCCACTTCCCCCAGAACCGGTTCCAATGTCCCAGGAATTTGAATCCCTCCCTTCTGCACCACTCCTCAAGCCACGTGTTCATCTGAGCTATCCTGCTATTTCTACTCTGACTAGCACGTGGCACTGGTAGCAATCCTGAGATTACTACTTTTGAGGTCCTACTTTTTAATTTAGCTCCAACTCCCCAAATTCAGCTTGTAGGACCTCATCCCGTTTTTTTTACCTATATCGTTGGTACCTATATGCACTACGACAACAGGCTGTTCACCCTCCCCCTTCAAAATGTCCTGCAGCCGCTCCGAGACATCCTTGACCCTTGCACCAGGGAGGCAACATACCATCCTGGATTCTCGATTGTGGCCGCAGAAACATCTATCTATTCCCCTTACAATTGAATCCCCTATCACTCAAAGAAACTGGTGAAACTTTTTAACACCAAATATAATTGCCAAAGCCTCTTTCTGGTCAGCACATTACAGGAAAGATGTGATTGCACCAGATAGGGTACAGAGGAGATTTATGAGGATGTTGCCTGGACTGCAGAATTTTAGCTATGAGGAAAGATTGGATAGGCTGGGGTTGTTTTCTTTGGAACAGAGGAGGCTGAGGGCAGACCTGATTGAGGTGTATAAAATGATGAGGGCCCTACATAGAGTGGATAGGACGGACCTATTTCCCTTAGCAGAGAGGTAAAGAAACAGGGGGCATAGATTTAAAGTAATTGGGAGGAGGTTTAGAGGGGATTTGAGGGGAAATTTCTTCAACCAAAGGGTGGTGGGGGTCTGGAACTCACTGCCTGAAAGAATGGTAAAGGCAGAAACCCTCACCGCATTTAAAAAGTATTTGGATATGTACTTGAAGTGCCGTAACCTACAGGGCTACGGACCGAGAGATGGAAAGAGGGATTAGGCTGGATAGCTCTTTGTCAGCCGACGTGGACGCGATGGGACGAAATGGCCTCCTTCCGTGCTGTAAATTTCTATGATTTCTCAATCTGGGCATAATTTTGTTCGCTTTTGTTGAGCGCATGCGATGCAAAGGCAACCGGTTTTTCCTGCCCATCATTCATAACATGGCTGATCACTGCTCCCACACCATGCCCAGAGACTGGTCCCTGCTCCCACACCATACCCAGAGGCTGATCACTGCTCCCACACCATACCCAGGGACTGATCACTGCTCCCACACCATACCCAGAGGCTGATCACTGCTCCCACACCATACCCAGAGACTGATCACTGCTCCCACACCATACCCAGGGACTGATCACTGCTCCCACACCATACCCAGAGGCTGATCACTGCTCCCACACCATACCCAGAGGCTGATCACTGCTCCCACACCATGACCAGAGACTGATCACTGCTCCCACACCATGACCAGAGACTGATCACTGCTCCCACACCATGACCAGAGACTGATCACTGCTCCCACACCATGACCAGAGACTGATCACTGCTCCCACACCATGACCAGAGACTGATCACTGCTCCTACACCATACCCAGAGACTGATCACTGCTCCCACACCATGCCCAGAGACTGATCCCTGCTCCCACACCATACCCAGAGGCTGACACTGCTCCCACACCATACCCAGGGACTGATCACTGCTCCCACACCATACCCAGAGGCTGATCACTGCTCCCACACCATACCCAGAGACTGATCACTGCTCCCACACCATACCCAGGGACTGATCACTGCTCCCACACCATACCCAGAGGCTGATCACTGCTCCCACACCATACCCAGAGGCTGATCACTGCTCCCACACCATACCCAGAGACTGATCACTGCTCCCACACCATACCCAGAGACTGATCACTGCTCCCTCACCATACCCAGAGGCTGATCACTGCTCCCACACCATACCCAGAGACTGATCACTGCTCCCACACCATACCCAGAGGCTGATCACTGCTCCCACACCATACCCAGAGACTGATCACTGCTCCCACACCATACCCAGAGACTGATCACTGCTCCCACACTATACCCAGAGACTGATCACTGCTCCCACACCATACCCAGAGGCTGATCACTGCTCCCACACCATACCCAGAGACTGATCACTGCTCCCACACCATACCCAGAGGCTGATCACTGCTCCCACACCATACCCAGAGACTGATCACTGCTCCCACACCATACCCAGAGGCTGATCACTGCTCCCACACCATACCCAGAGACTGATCTCTGCTCCCACACCATACCCAGAGACTGATCACTGCTCCCACACCATACCCAGAGACTGATCACTGCTCCCACACCATACCCAGAGACTGATCACTGCTCCCACACCATACCCAGAGGCTGATCACTGCTCCCACACCATACCCAGAGACTGATCACTGCTCCAACACCATGCCCAGAGACTGATCACTGCTCCCACACCATACCCAGAGACTGATCACTGCTCCCACACCATACCCAGAGGCTGATCACTGCTCCCACACCATACCCAGAGGCTGATCACTGCTCCCACACCATGCCCAGAGGCTGATCACTGCTCCCACACCCAGAGACTGATCACTGCTCCCACACCATACCCAGAGACTGATCACTGCTCCCACACCATACCCAGAGGCTGATCACTGCTCCCACACCATACCCAGAGGCTGATCACTGCTCCCACACCATGCCCAGAGACTGATCACTGCTGCCACGCCATACCCAGAGACTGATCACTGCTCCCACACCATACCCAGAGACTGATCACTGCTCCCACACCATACCCAGAGGCTGATCACTGCTCCCACACCATACCCAGAGGCTGATCACTGCTCCCACACCATACCCAGAGACTGATCACTGCTCCCACACCATGCCCAGAGACTGATCACTGCTCCCACACCATGCCCAGAGACTGATCACTGCTCCCACAACATGAGGCTGATCACTGCTCCCACACCATGCCCAGAGGCTTATCACTGCTCCCACACCATGCCCAGAGACTGATCACTGCTCCCACACCATACCCAGAGACTGATCACTGCTCCCACACCGTACCCAGAGGGTGATCACTGCTCCCACACCATGCCCAGAGACTGATCACTGCTCCCACACCATACCCAGAGGCTGATCACTGCTCCCACACCGTGCCCAGAGGCTTATCACTGCTCCCACACCATGCCCAGAGGCTTATCACTGCTCCCACACCATACCCAGAGGCTGATCACTGCTCCTACACCATACCCAGAGGCTTATCACTGCTCCCACACCATGCCCAGAGGCTTATCACTGCTCCCACACCATGCCCAGAGACTGATCTCTGCTCCCACACCATGCCCAGAGACTGATCACTGCTCCCACACCATACCCAGAGACTGATCACTGCTCCCACACCATACCCAGAGGCTGATCACTGATCCACCATACCCAGAGGCTGATCACTGCTCCCACACCATGCCCAGAGACTGATCACTGCTCCACCATACCCAGAGACTGATCCCTGCTCCCACACTATGCCCAGAGGCTGATCACTGCTCCCACACCATGCCCATAGACTGATCACTGCTCCCACACCATACCCAGAGACTGATCACTGCTCCCACACCATACCCAGAGGCTGATCACTGCTCCCACACCATGAGGCTTATCACTGCTCCCACCCCATGCCCAGAGGGTGATCACTGCTCCCACACCATGCCCAGAGGGTGATCACTGCTCCCACACCATGCCCAGAGACTGATCACTGCTCCACCATACCCAGAGACTGATCCCTGCTCCCACACCATGCCCAGAGACTGATCACTGCTCCCACACCATGCCCAGAGACTGATCACTGCTCCCACACCATACCCAGAGACTGATCACTGCTCCCACACCATACCCAGAGGCTGATCACTGCTCCCACACCATGAGGCTTATCACTGCTCCCACCCCATGCCCAGAGGGTGATCACTGCTCCCACACCATGCCCAGAGACTGATCGCTGCTCCCATACCATACCCAGAGACTGATCACTGCTCCCACACCATACCCAGGGACTGATCACTGCTCCCACACCATGAGGCTGATCACTGCTCCCACACCATACCCAGAGACTGATCATTGCTCCCACACCATACCCAGAGGCTGATCACTGCTCCCACACCATGCCCAGAGACTGATCACTGCTCCCACACCGTGCCCAGAGACTGATCACTGCTCCCACACCATACCCAGAGGGTGATCACTGCTCCCACACCATACCCAGAGACTGATCACTGCTCCCACACCATGCCCAGAGGCTGATCACTGCTCCCACACCATACCCAGAGACTGATCACTGCTCCCACACCATACCCAGAGGGTGATCACTGCTCCCACACCATACCCAGAGACTGATCACTGCTCCCACACCATGCCCAGAGGCTGATCACTGCTCCCACACCATGCCCAGAGACTGATCTCTGCTCCCACACCATACCCAGAGACTGATCTCTGCTCCCACACCATGCCCAGAGACTGATCACTGCTCCCACACCGTACCCAGAGGGTGATCACTGCTCCCACACCATGCCCAGAGGCTGATCACTGCTCCCACACCATGCCCAGAGGCTTATCACTGCTCCCACCGTGCCCAGAGACTGATCTCTGCTCCCACACCATACCCAGAGACTGATCTCTGCTCCCACACCATACCCAGAGACTGATCACTGCTCCCACACCATACCCAGAGACTGATCACTGCTCCCACACCATACCCAGAGACTGATCACTGCTCGCACACCATACCCAGAGACTGATCACTGCTCCCACACCGTGCCCAGAGACTGATCTCTGCTCCCACACCATACCCAGAGACTGATCACTGCTCCCACACCGTGCCCAGAGACTGATCTCTGCTCCCACACCATACCCAGAGACTGATCACTGCTCCCACACCATTCCCAGAGACTGATCACTGCTCCCACACCATACCCAGAGGCTGATCACTGCTCCCACACCATGCCCAGAGACTGGTCACTGCTCCCACACCATGACCAGAGACTGATCACTGCTCCCACACCATGACCAGAGACTGATCACTGCTCGCACACCATACCCAGAGACTGATCACTGCTCCCACACCATGACCAGAGACTGATCACTGCTCCCACACCATGACCAGAGACTGATCACTGCTCGCACACTATACCCAGAGACTGATCACTGCTCCCACACCATGACCAGAGACTGATCACTGCTCCCACACCATACCCAGAGGCTGATCACTGCTCCCACACTATACCCAGAGACTGATCACTGCTCCTGCACCATACCCAGAGACTGATCACTGCTCCCACACTATACCCAGAGACTGATCACTGCTCCCACACCATACCCAGAGACTGATCACTGCTCCCACACTATACCCAGAGACTGATCACTGCTCCTGCACCATACCCAGAGACTGATCACCGCTCCCACACCATACCCAGAGGCTGATCACTGCTCCCACACCATACCCAGAGGCTGATCACTGCTCCCACACCATGACCAGAGACTGATCACTGCTCCCACACCATGACCAGAGACTGATCACTGCTCCCACACCATGACCAGAGACTGATCACTGCTCCCACACCATGACCAGAGACTGATCACTGCTCCCACACCATGACCAGAGACTGATCACTGCTCCTACACCATACCCAGAGACTGATCACTGCTCCCACACCATGCCCAGAGACTGATCCCTGCTCCCACACCATACCCAGAGGCTGACACTGCTCCCACACCATACCCAGGGACTGATCACTGCTCCCACACCATACCCAGAGGCTGATCACTGCTCCCACACCATACCCAGAGACTGATCACTGCTCCCACACCATACCCAGGGACTGATCACTGCTCCCACACCATACCCAGAGGCTGATCACTGCTCCCACACCATACCCAGAGGCTGATCACTGCTCCCACACCATACCCAGAGACTGATCACTGCTCCCACACCATACCCAGAGACTGATCACTGCTCCCTCACCATACCCAGAGGCTGATCACTGCTCCCACACCATACCCAGAGACTGATCACTGCTCCCACACCATACCCAGAGGCTGATCACTGCTCCCACACCATACCCAGAGACTGATCACTGCTCCCACACCATACCCAGAGACTGATCACTGCTCCCACACTATACCCAGAGACTGATCACTGCTCCCACACCATACCCAGAGGCTGATCACTGCTCCCACACCATACCCAGAGACTGATCACTGCTCCCACACCATACCCAGAGGCTGATCACTGCTCCCACACCATACCCAGAGACTGATCACTGCTCCCACACCATACCCAGAGGCTGATCACTGCTCCCACACCATACCCAGAGACTGATCACTGCTCCCACACCATACCCAGAGACTGATCACTGCTCCCACACCATACCCAGAGACTGATCACTGCTCCCACACCATACCCAGAGACTGATCACTGCTCCCACACCATACCCAGAGGCTGATCACTGCTCCCACACCATACCCAGAGACTGATCACTGCTCCAACACCATGCCCAGAGACTGATCACTGCTCCCACACCATACCCAGAGACTGATCACTGCTCCCACACCATACCCAGAGGCTGATCACTGCTCCCACACCATACCCAGAGGCTGATCACTGCTCCCACACCATGCCCAGAGGCTGATCACTGCTCCCACACCCAGAGACTGATCACTGCTCCCACACCATACCCAGAGACTGATCACTGCTCCCACACCATACCCAGAGGCTGATCACTGCTCCCACACCATACCCAGAGGCTGATCACTGCTCCCACACCATGCCCAGAGACTGATCACTGCTGCCACGCCATACCCAGAGACTGATCACTGCTCCCACACCATACCCAGAGACTGATCACTGCTCCCACACCATACCCAGAGGCTGATCACTGCTCCCACACCATACCCAGAGGCTGATCACTGCTCCCACACCATACCCAGAGACTGATCACTGCTCCCACACCATGCCCAGAGACTGATCACTGCTCCCACACCATGCCCAGAGACTGATCACTGCTCCCACAACATGAGGCTGATCACTGCTCCCACACCATGCCCAGAGGCTTATCACTGCTCCCACACCATGCCCAGAGACTGATCACTGCTCCCACACCATACCCAGAGACTGATCACTGCTCCCACACCGTACCCAGAGGGTGATCACTGCTCCCACACCATGCCCAGAGACTGATCACTGCTCCCACACCATACCCAGAGGCTGATCACTGCTCCCACACCGTGCCCAGAGGCTTATCACTGCTCCCACACCATGCCCAGAGGCTTATCACTGCTCCCACACCATACCCAGAGGCTGATCACTGCTCCTACACCATACCCAGAGGCTTATCACTGCTCCCACACCATGCCCAGAGGCTTATCACTGCTCCCACACCATGCCCAGAGACTGATCTCTGCTCCCACACCATGCCCAGAGACTGATCACTGCTCCCACACCATACCCAGAGACTGATCACTGCTCCCACACCATACCCAGAGGCTGATCACTGATCCACCATACCCAGAGGCTGATCACTGCTCCCACACCATGCCCAGAGACTGATCACTGCTCCACCATACCCAGAGACTGATCCCTGCTCCCACACTATGCCCAGAGGCTGATCACTGCTCCCACACCATGCCCATAGACTGATCACTGCTCCCACACCATACCCAGAGACTGATCACTGCTCCCACACCATACCCAGAGGCTGATCACTGCTCCCACACCATGAGGCTTATCACTGCTCCCACCCCATGCCCAGAGGGTGATCACTGCTCCCACACCATGCCCAGAGGGTGATCACTGCTCCCACACCATGCCCAGAGACTGATCACTGCTCCACCATACCCAGAGACTGATCCCTGCTCCCACACCATGCCCAGAGACTGATCACTGCTCCCACACCATGCCCAGAGACTGATCACTGCTCCCACACCATACCCAGAGACTGATCACTGCTCCCACACCATACCCAGAGGCTGATCACTGCTCCCACACCATGAGGCTTATCACTGCTCCCACCCCATGCCCAGAGGGTGATCACTGCTCCCACACCATGCCCAGAGACTGATCGCTGCTCCCATACCATACCCAGAGACTGATCACTGCTCCCACACCATACCCAGGGACTGATCACTGCTCCCACACCATGAGGCTGATCACTGCTCCCACACCATACCCAGAGACTGATCATTGCTCCCACACCATACCCAGAGGCTGATCACTGCTCCCACACCATGCCCAGAGACTGATCACTGCTCCCACACCGTGCCCAGAGACTGATCACTGCTCCCACACCATACCCAGAGGGTGATCACTGCTCCCACACCATACCCAGAGACTGATCACTGCTCCCACACCATGCCCAGAGGCTGATCACTGCTCCCACACCATACCCAGAGACTGATCACTGCTCCCACACCATACCCAGAGGGTGATCACTGCTCCCACACCATACCCAGAGACTGATCACTGCTCCCACACCATGCCCAGAGGCTGATCACTGCTCCCACACCATGCCCAGAGACTGATCTCTGCTCCCACACCATACCCAGAGACTGATCTCTGCTCCCACACCATGCCCAGAGACTGATCACTGCTCCCACACCGTACCCAGAGGGTGATCACTGCTCCCACACCATGCCCAGAGGCTGATCACTGCTCCCACACCATGCCCAGAGGCTTATCACTGCTCCCACCGTGCCCAGAGACTGATCTCTGCTCCCACACCATACCCAGAGACTGATCTCTGCTCCCACACCATACCCAGAGACTGATCACTGCTCCCACACCATACCCAGAGACTGATCACTGCTCCCACACCATACCCAGAGACTGATCACTGCTCGCACACCATACCCAGAGACTGATCACTGCTCCCACACCGTGCCCAGAGACTGATCTCTGCTCCCACACCATACCCAGAGACTGATCACTGCTCCCACACCGTGCCCAGAGACTGATCTCTGCTCCCACACCATACCCAGAGACTGATCACTGCTCCCACACCATTCCCAGAGACTGATCACTGCTCCCACACCATACCCAGAGGCTGATCACTGCTCCCACACCATGCCCAGAGACTGGTCACTGCTCCCACACCATGACCAGAGACTGATCACTGCTCCCACACCATGACCAGAGACTGATCACTGCTCGCACACCATACCCAGAGACTGATCACTGCTCCCACACCATGACCAGAGACTGATCACTGCTCCCACACCATGACCAGAGACTGATCACTGCTCGCACACTATACCCAGAGACTGATCACTGCTCCCACACCATGACCAGAGACTGATCACTGCTCCCACACCATACCCAGAGGCTGATCACTGCTCCCACACTATACCCAGAGACTGATCACTGCTCCTGCACCATACCCAGAGACTGATCACTGCTCCCACACTATACCCAGAGACTGATCACTGCTCCCACACCATACCCAGAGACTGATCACTGCTCCCACACTATACCCAGAGACTGATCACTGCTCCTGCACCATACCCAGAGACTGATCACCGCTCCCACACCATACCCAGAGGCTGATCACTGCTCCCACACCATACCCAGAGGCTGATCACTGCTCCTGCAACATACCCAGGGGCATTACATGCTGGTCTTAGTTCACGAGTCAGATTATAACGGACGAGAAGAGCACTCCTGCTTAAGTGTCGCTTGCATGTGTCATATGCATTCTGTTGCTCTTTGTCCCATATCCAACACACACCTTTCTCTCATAAATAATGGAGTATTGCAAGTACTGTTGCTAGTCCAGGCAGGAAATTAGTATAATATTGGACCATGCCCAAAAAGGATCGGAATTCAGTCATGTTTTTCGGTTCCAGAGCCATCATGATGGTTTGCACTTTCTCCTTCACTGGTTGGAGACCATTTTCATCAACCCGCAATCCCAGATAAACCAACTCACACTGAACGAATGCACACTTACTCCTCTTCAGCTTCAGATTATGGTCATTGAACCGTCTGAATACTTCTAAGATTTCCAGGTTTTCCTTCTCTGCGCCGGCGGCTATAAACACATAATCTTGATTTGCACAAACAATGAACTGTTCTCTGTAGGTCTTATCCTGGATAGTCTGGAATATCTTTGGTGAGGACTTGATACCATAGGGCAACTTGTGTATGAATATAAATCTTTGTGTGTGTTGACTGTCAGATATTGCTGATTATCCTTGTTAATGTTGAGTTGAGTATAGGGGTGGGAGAGATCCAGTTTTGTGAAGACTGGCTCCCGTCAGTTCTGCAAACATGTCCTGTGATGTCGGTAAAGGGAATTGCTCATCATCAACTGCTCGATTCAGGGTAATTTCATAGGGCCCAAATTTCCCCAGGACTTGCTCTGTTTTTTTTGGAGCAACTTGATTTTTCTGGAGTATCATTTAGTTGCAATTCGAGCCATTTAATTTGCGCCAGTGTAAGTGAGTTAGTTAGGTTATTTTTTTAAGTTTAGTTTTTTTTTCAAAAGAGGGCGTTACCAACCACACGCCTATTTTGGCCATTTAAGCAAGTTTAGCCTGCTAATAGTTGCTTCAAACTGACTTAGGCCAGAGTATTATTATTAGTATTAGGCAGTCCCTCGGATCGAGGATGACTTGCTTCCACACCAAAAAGGGATGAGTTCACAGGTGTTTCAATGAGGGATCTGACATTTCAGGTCCAGAACTACATCCTGAAGGGTGAAGATGCCTGTGCGTGGATTGTTTTAACGTGTGTTGGCTTTGCTTACCAGCCACCACACGGGCTTGACAGAGCTAGGTCTTGATCCAGTGGCAAGGGTTAACCAAGACGACCGGAGACCAAGCTCTGCTGCACGGACCTAGTGTGCACACATGCTTCTACTATCCATAAATCGCAGTGTGGGCTGGCCTGTGCTGCCCCTGGGGCCTCACCTCTCCTGTGCCCCGAACCCTTGCCTCTCCTGGGCCCTGATCACGATGCTCCTGGGCCCCGATCTCTTACCGCTCCTCCGCCCTGATCAAAAATGGAGCAGTCAGAAACAGGACATCAATTCGTCTCCTCTAGGGCACTCTTGTACGTTCAGAAAAACCTTGCGGTGACTTAAGAAATCAATGCAAGCAGCCAGAGATAGGCGGGGGGGAAGGGGACCTTGCAAAGCACTAAACACCTTCACAACAACATTAAAGAAGCATAAATACATTTAAAGCACCAAGCACTAAACAAAGCAGTACATTTACACCAAGCACTAAACAAAGCACAACAAGTAATAAGCAATTAATTAACAAATAGAAAATAGAAGGAACCCTGCACCTAAAGCACCAAGACCAAAGTAATAAGCAATCAATCAATCAGTAAATAACAAATAAAAAATAGAAGTCCTACCTTAGGGAACCCAGTGGGCCGCCGCTGAGGGAGCCCATTCGGCCAGAGCTAGGGACGGCATGCTTCGGGCCCCTCCCACACAGCCTGCAGTGCACACTCACAGATTCGGCCTGCCGGGAGCTACTGCACATGCACACAGACTCTAGCGCGCATGTGCAGAGGTCCCGGCACTGTTTTCAGCGCCGGGACCTGGCTCCGCCCCCAATCCACTGGGCCATGCTACGTCACCACCGAGGAGAGGCTGGGGAGCGCGCAGAATCAGGAGGAAGATTTTCGGCGTGCTTGGAGGCGGACAAAAGCAGCCCCCCACACGTGTGTGCGCCAGAAAAAGCGGTTGGGGAAATCTGAGCCTATAATCCCCACAGAGTTGTACCATTTTGTCTACAACTAACGGGGTGGCCCAGTCACTCCTGTCAGTCTTCACTAAAACTCAGTTTTTCTCCAACTTATCAAGCTCTCACTCAACCTGCGATTTTAATGCAAATGGTACCGGCCTTGGTCTATAAAAGATAGGTTTGACATCCGACCTAATCCGAATATGTGCATTGTATCCCTTGATGCCCTGGTATGAGTCCTGAAACATGTTTGTATTTTTCTCCAGTAGATTATCGAGCTGAGACCTAACCACTTCTGTACTACAGATGCTGTACCAATCCAAACGATGCACTCTTAGCCAATCTTTGCCCATAAGTGTCGGCTGATTAACATATTTCACTATAATAATGGTGACATGTTTACAGTAAGTAATGCTCTGTACCTTGGCGCAGTGTGTAAGGTAGTCAAAGTGTAACCTGTGCCACTGCTGGTCCCTGCTGAAGTGCATGTAGCTGTGTGCAGAGCCAAACTGGGCTTCGGTTACCTTAATGTAGCAGTTGATGCCCGAGCAAGTGACTCCTGTGATGTCGCCTGTTGGGTACCTGGATGTACACTATGGATCAAAGTTAAGGGCAGTGATGACCTTCACTGTGGTTATTAGTGCCGTGTAGATGGTCGACTGTTCCTGCAGGTCATTGTAGACCAGTGTGTGAGTCACAGCATCCTTGCTGTTTGGTATCTGGTATCTTCATAACCCAGGTTGCTACATCTATTGCGACAGACCTGCTCCCTGCGGTAGTTTGTTCTGTGAATGGTTCGCTTTCCACAGTCTCTCCATTCCCGGGCTGTTTCTCTCCTCCAGCTTCTTCTGCACTGTGTAATAAATCAGCAATGCATCGGTGCTGTGAGGATGGAAGCTCAGTGGGGTACCGCAGGGATCAGTGCTGGGGCCCCAACTATTTACAATCTATATTAACGACTTGGAAGAAGGGACCGAGTGTAACGTAGCCACGTTTGCTGACGATACAAAGATGGAAGGAAAAGCAATGTGTGAGGAGGACACAAAAAACCTGCAAAAGGACGTAGACAGGTTAAGTGAATGGGCAAAAATTTGGCAGATGGAGTATAATGTTGGAAAGTGTGAGGTCATGCACTTTGGCAGAAAAAAATCAAAAAGCAAGTTATTATTTAAATGGAGAAAGATTGCAAAGTGCTGCAGTACAGCGGGACCTGGGGGTACTTGTGCATGAAACGCAAAAGGTTAGTATGCAGGTACAGCAAGTGATCAGGAAGGCTAATGGTATTTTGGCCTTTATTGCAAAGAGGATGGAGTATAAAAGCAGGGAAGTCTTGTACAGCTATACAAGGTATTGGTGAGGCCACACCTGGAATACTGCGTACAGTTTTGGTTTCCATATTTACGAAAGGATATACTTGCTTTGGAGGCAGTTCAGAGAAGGTTCACTAGGTTGATTCCGGAGATGAGGGGGTTGACTTATGAGAAAGGTTAAGTGGGTTAGGCCTCTACTCATTGGAATTCAGAAGAATGAGAGGTGATCTTATCGAAACGTTTAAGATTATGAGGGGGCTTGACAAGGTGGATGCAGAGAGGATGTTTCCACTGATGGGGGGAGACTAGAACTAGAGGGCATAATCTTAGAATAAGGGTCATTGAATAAATTTAAGACAGAGATAGACAGTTTCTTAACCGATAAGGGAATAAGAGGTTATGGGGAGTGGGCAGAGAAGTGGAGCTAAGTCCATGATCGGATCAGCCATGATTGTATTAAATGGTGGAGCAGGCTCGAGGGGCTGTATGGCCTACACCTGCTCCTATTTCTTATGATCTTACGTTATTCACTTCTGGCAGGGCTTTGCACCCATACAATCTTGTCATCATCCATAAAACAAACTCACATCCGTCGCTTATTCATACTTACCTCATCCTGAGCACAACTGCAGAGGTTTTTATCGAATATCTTTAAGAAAGACTTAACGGTCCCTTAACAATCTCATTGGTTAACTTTCACAGACACTCGAAAGCATAGGAGCAAGACTGTGAATAGAGAAAATCTGTTCTTTACCTCATTAACTCACGTCTGCAGAGGAACACAGCCTGAGAGAGGCCGCATATTTGTAAACTGTTATCTGACAATGATCGTTCCCACATCACATGGTATGTAATTAAATTCAGTCTCATAGTGAGCAAAATACAAATAGCGGCACACATTTTATGGGATTAGTAGATCTCCCTTGCCGTTGTTCAGATAAGTCAGAAGATATTCTGTTTTTTAATGTAATGCAGAATGTATCATTGTATAATCATGAGGGGGATGTTTAAGTCTTGATAGTGCTTTCCAAATAGTCACAAAAGGAACAACCATGAAGTAAGCTGTATGCTGCTAAGGTGGAGCTTTGTTTAGACGACCTGTCCCTTTAAGGCTGCAAGAAACCGCATCGTACGTTCAATGCAATGTTTCCAGAACGCAAGGGAAAGGCCTATGTTCGTTTGCTTAGTATAAGTTCTCATAAGGGGGCTTATTTGCAAACCTCAATCAATAAATTATTGTTTTGGCAGCTGAGGACCAAACAGAAGATCATCTGACTGTCTTGTGTGTATGACAGAGTCTAAATGGGCAGTAATATATTCATGTTGGCTGCCACACATTACCAACCCCAATCAATCACTGAACAACACAGACAACCCTGGGATTCATACATTCAGCACAAGCAATAACGCACTGTTGTCAAAAAGCTTCACTTGGCTTATGAAGTAATTGGGAGTAATTGGAAATTCAAAGATATGTTATTATCTGAGTGGAAGCTCGCCGGTCAATAGATTCTCTTCAGCATCTCGAAGGGAGGACAGATAAAAAAATAAAACGCAAAGAATGTGGTTGTGTTATGTAGACAAAGAGCTTCCCACTCACACCACGGCAAGCAGAACGGGAGACAAACTAGTACATTTAAACATAAAGATCAAAAGACAATCTGGGAATGCTGGAAATCAAAATACAAACAGAAAATGCTCGAACCACATAGCAGTATTGGAAAAAGAAAGTCAGGTTAACATTTCAAGTGGCAATTGTTCTTACATCAGATCTGCAACATGAGCCAAGCTTTCTTTTTCACACCCCAACTGACCCTTCCTATTTCCTGTGCTTTGTATTTTTATTTTATCTTTAATTATTATTCTGGCCAAACCATGCCACCCAACATACAGCATCGTAGCCAAATAAAACTGATGACAGTACCAGAGCTATTTTCGTTTTTGTATTGAATGTTACTTTTGGGTGACCATATTGTCTACACCCAATCCGGGGACACACAGAACGGGAGCACGGCAAAGTAGCCAGGACGTGTTTCAAGAAAACCGGCCTGATGACTTTGTTGCTTTGTGGAATACGCGTAGAGTCATCGCCATTTTCACTTCACACCCAATCTTGACTCTTGTGTGTGTTCTGGCAATAGTGTTGCACCATCTGTATTCACAAATACCCTGGGGCCGAAATTGACCCTTCCTTTAAGGACTCTTAACACCGGAAATCAGCGGCCATGCTGCGGATTGCAATGGCCAGCAATCTTTCGTGTAATGCCCGCCATTATCAAAGTTCCGCTCCTGCGGTATCCCGCCGGTGACCCGCTCCCCCCGCTACCGCTCCGCGGCTGCCGAGAGTTGTCCTAAGTGCGTCATCGGAGTGCACGCCGCCGATGTTCCCCACCCCGACGGTGAAATTCCACCAAGAAAATCGTCCTCCTGCCGGCGGTGCCAGAAGCTGGTTTTCCCCGGTCGTCTAGTCAGGCTGTGGCCTTCTGCAATGGTGATGTGGCTTCCGTTAACGTGGAGGGCGCACTGCTGCGGCCGCCATGTTTTTTTTGTCAGCCGACTGCCATGTCGGGCCGACAATTATGCCCCCGAATTCAGCGGGGCCGCCAACAGGCAGCCTCGCACCCCCCCACACTCCCTCTTGGATGCCAGGCCACTGGCCCGGCCCAAACCCTCCCTGGTGGCCCAGTGGACTGAACTTTAAAAATTGCGCAGGCTCTCCCCTTTAACTGAAGGGCAAAGCCATGGTGACGCGGCGCCATGATGACATCATCAGCGTTACGCCGATGACTGACAGCGACGGCCACTCCGCCCGCCCCAACTCCCACCCCTCTAGTGTGCTCAATGGCGCACTACTCGCCCACCAGCTCTCACTAAGCCTCGGCTTCTCCCGCGCATTTTAAAGGCTCCGCCCTCCGGCCAGTCTCTATTGGCTGAAACACCATGTCAGGTGACTCAATCCCCCAGAGTGCAGTGTGGCCCAAGCTATCGATGGGGCCTTTTCTCCACCGCACTGCAATGTGGGAAGGCGGAGCCACCATTGTCGCCTCTGTTCAACTGGCTCCTGGAATCTGTTCCTGAGCTCAAAATGGCCAGGAACGGGCTGAGAATCTTCGCCCCAGGGTTTCTCTACATTCGTATTTAAAACACACAAGGACTCTACAGGGAAGGTTTTCTGAACCGGGGACACTGGAAATAAACCGGGCACTGCCCCTGGAAAACAGGGATATACGGTCAGCCTATATTACTTGCACATGGGGCGAAGTTTGATTTTGACAGTAGAAGGAAAAGGGCGAGAGCGAATTAGCAGCCTGCTGTGCATACCGCCCGATTTTCTTTCCCATCGATTCGCTATGACCCGTTTCACGTTGCGGTCAAAGTTGAACTTCACCACCGTTACGTACAGTGTCTGTGAGTGTGTGAGGTGAGTGTGTGTTTACTGCATTGTCCAGTGAAATATGTTCCTCTGACCTGATTTGAACCTGCATGTACTCGTGGGTTTAGCCCATTAGTGTAGGTCCTGAGCACCTCCCGGCAGGGTCTTGTGCGTATACATGGGGTGGAAGTCTACACACTACTGGAGGTCTTATGATTTGCAGTGCATTTGGAAAGCAGTGACAGGATCGATCCAAGTCAGCATGAATTTATGAAAGGGAAATCACGCTCGACAAATCTTCTGGAATTTTTTGAGGATGTAACTAGTAGAGTGGACAAGGGAGAACCAGTGGATGTGGTGTATTTGGACTTTCAAAAGGCTTTTGACAAGGTCCCACACAAGAGATTGGTGTGCAAAATCAAAGCACAAGGTATTGGGGGTAATGTATTGATGTGGATCAGGAACTGGTTGGCAAACAGGAAGCAAAGAGTAGGAATAAACGGGTCCTTTTTAGAAAGGCAGGCAGTGACTAGTGGGGTACCGCAAGGTTCAGTGCTGGGACCCCAGCTCTTTACAATATACATTAATGATTTGGACAAAGGAATTGAATGTAACATCTCCAAGTTTGCAGATGACACTGAGCTGGGTGGCAGTGTGAGCTGTGAGGAGAATGCTAAGAGGCTGCAGAGTGACTTGGACAGGTTAGGTGAGTGGGCAAATGCATGGCACATGCAGTAAAATGTAGATAAATGTGAGGTTATTCATTTTGGTGGCAAAAACAGAAAGGCAGAATATTATCTGAATGGTGACAGATTAGGAAAGGGGGAGGTGCAATGAGACCTGGGTGTCATGGTACATCAGTCATTGAAAGTTGGCATGCAGGTACAGCAGGTGCTGAGGAAGGCAAATGACATGTTGGCCTTCATAGCAAGAGGATTTGAGTATAGGAGCAGGGAGGTTTTTCTGCAGTTGTACAGGGCCTTGATGATGTCACATCTTGAATATTGTGTACAGTTTTGGTCTCCTAATCTGAGGAAGGACATTCTTGCGATTGAGGAAGTACAGCGAAGGTTCACCAGACTGATTTCCGGGATGGCAGGACTGACATATGAAAAAAGACTGGATCGACGAGGCTTATATTCACTGGAATTTAGAAGAATGAGAGGGGATCTCATAGAAACATATAAAATTCTGATGGGATTGGACAGGTTAGATACAGGAAGAATGTTCCCGATGATGGAAAAGTCCAGAACCAGGGGTCACAGTCTAAGGATAAGGGGTAAGCCATTTAAGACCAAGATGAGGAGAAACTTCTTCACTCAGAGAATTGTGAAACTGTGGAATTCTCTACCACAGAAAGTTGTTGAGGCCAGTTCGTTAGATATTTTCAAAAAGGAGTTAGATGTGGCCCTTATGGCTAAAGGGATCAAGGGGTATGGAGAGAAAGCAGGAATGGGGTACTGAAATTGAATGATCAGCCATGATCATATTGAATGGTGGTGCAGGCTCGAAGGACCGAATGGCCTATTCCTGCACCTATATTCTGTGTTTCTATGTTTCTATGCAACCACTAGCATTGGGGACTGCTGGCTGCTGCCCAGTGTTGGCAGATGGAGTATAATGTTGGAAAGTGTGAGGTCATGCACTTTGGCAGAAAAAAAATCAAAGGCAAGTTATTATTTAAATAGAGAAAAATTGCCAAGTGCTGCAGTTCAGCGGGACCTGGGGGTACTTGTGCATGAAACACAAAAGGTTAGTGTGCAGGTACAGCAAGTGATCAGGAAGGCCAATAGTATCTTGGCCTTTATTGCAAAGGGGATGGAGTACAAAAGCAGGGAAGTCTTGCAACAGTTGTACAGGGTATTGGTGAGGCCACACCTGGAATGCTGCGTGCAGTTTTGGTTTCTATATTTAAGAAAGGATATACTTGCTTTGGAGGTAGTTCAGAGAAGCTTCACTCGGTTGATTCCGGAGATGAGGGGGTTGACTTATGAGGAAAAGTTGAGGAGGTTGGGCCTCTACTCATTGGAATTCAGAAGAATGAGAGGTGATCTTATCGAAACGTATAAGATTATGAGGGGGCTTGACAAGGTGGATGCAGAGAGGATGTTTCCACTGATAAGGGAGACTAGAACTAGGGGGCATGATCTTAGAATAAGTGGCCGCCCATTTAAAACTGAGATGAGGAGGAATTTCTTCTCTCAGAGGGTTGAAAATCTGCGGAATTCGCTGCCTCAGAGAGCTGTGGAGACTGGGACATTGAATAAATTTAAGACAGAGATAGACAGTTTCTTAACCGATAAGGGGATAAGAGGTTATGGGGAGCGGGCGGGGAAGTGGACCTGAGTCCATGATCGGATCAGCCATGATCTTATTGCATGGCGAGGCAGGCTTGAGGGGCCGTTTGGCCTACTCCTGCTCCTATTTCTTATGTTCTTATGTTGGGAGAGTAAAATGTGGAGGTAGGCGCCATTATGTCTTTCCTGCCTTATTTGCATCAGATTAGAATGTCTGCGCCTGCTCCAAGTACAAGCACTTTGTCTCCCATCGGAGAAAATGTCAGAAATCGCAGAGCACGCAAAGGGGACAGAGACCCGTCTTCATGGGTCTCCATCCACATTTCCTCTCCTCTTTGCCTGGTTACTGAGCATCAAAAGGACTTTTCACAGTAAAGAAAATTGCTGAATGTGACAACCCGTCTGTCACTGGTATGCCTTACGAGAAGCACGGGACTTACTGCTCAGCAAATGTGCGGTTTAAAAAAAAATATCGAATTTGCAAGCTGTTTTGTGAAGGAGATATTTTGAAAGGTGTGTTTCAGGTGGCAAACCAGGACAGGACAATTGATCGTGGCTGCAGGGTGTAGTCACAGACAGGCCGGTGGAGGATCTCCATCAGCAAGACAAAGGTCTTCCACCAGCCTGTCCTCACCGCACAGCACTGCCCCTCAGTGATCAAGATCCACGGCGCGGCCCTGGACAACGTAGACCATTTCCCATACCTCGGGACCCTCCTATCAACAAGAGCGCGCATTGACGACGAGATCCAACACTGCCTCCAGTGCGCTAGTGCAGCCTTCGGCCGCCTGAGGAAAAGAGTGTTCGAAGACCAGGCCCTCAAAAGTGCCACCAAGCTCATGGTCTACAGGGCTGTAGTAATACCCGCCCTCCTGTATGGCTCAGTGACATGGACCATGTACAGTAGACACCTCAAGTCGCTGGAGAAATATCACCAATGATGTCTCCGCAAGATCCTACAAATCCCCTGGGAGGGCAGACACACCAACATCAGTATCCTCGACCAGGCCAACATCCCCAGCATTGAAGCACTGACCACACTTGATCAGCTCCGCTGGGCAGGCCACAAAGTTCGCATGCCAAACGCGAGACTCCCAAAGCAAGCGCTCTACTCGGAACTCCTTCAGGGCAAACGAGCCAAAGGTGGGCAGTGGAAACGTTACAAGGACACCCTCAAAACTTCCCTGATAAAATGCAACATCCCCACTGACACCTGGGAGACCCTGGCGAAAGTGGAGGAAGCGCATCCGGGAGGGCGCTGAGCACCTCGAGTCACATCGCCGAGAGCATGCAGAAATCAAGCGCAGGCAGTGGAAAGAGCGTGCGGCAAACCTGTCCCGCCCTCCCTTTTCCTCAATGACTATCTGTCCCACCTGTGACAGGGACTGTGGTTCTCGTATTGGACTGCTCAGCCACCTAAGGACTCATGTTAAGAGTGGAAGTAAGTCTTCCTCGATTCCGAGGGACTGCCTATGATGATGATGAGTCACAGACAACAGAGATAAACAAGCCCCCTTAGATTTTGAGGAATTTTGCAGACTTAGCGTCTCCAATGAAGGGGGATCACAAGGTCATAACACAAGGCATTTGTGACTGAAAGCTGGAAGTAAACCTTGGCAGTTCTGAGAAACAGGACACAAGGTAAACATGTGAATTGTGACCAAATGGTTTACTGCCATTTCTGTAAACTCTGATGAGTGACTGAACGATTTGGGAACTGTTAAAGGCAGCTAACGGGTAACCGCACAGGATGTGTGGGTGTGAAAGATTGACAGCTCAGACAACTTAAGTCGAACATTAAAGGAGTGCCTCTCGCAGTCCTTGAATGAAGGATTTACAGAGAGGGACCAAAAGCTGTATAAAAAACCGTGACTAAAACATATCAGCACTGCAGTCGGAAGGAGGTGGCCTGGCCAATCAGCGTGCTTACAAGGAACTACAACCAACGCTGGACTGATCATCTGCGGGTCATATGATTTCTTGTAACGTTGTTGGTGTCATCATCATAGGCAGTCCCTCGGAATCGAGGAAGACTTGCTTCCACTCTAAAAATGAGTCCTTAGGTGACTGAACAGTCCAACACGGGAACCACAGTCCCTGTCACAGGTGGGACAGGTAGTCATTGAGGGAAGGGGTGGGTGGGACAGGTTTGCCGTACGCTCTTTCCACTGCCTGCACTTGGTTTCTGCATGCTCTCGGCGATGAGACTCGAGGTGCTCAGCGCCCTCCTGGATGCACTTCCTCCACTTAGGGCGGTCTTTGGCCAGGGACTCCCAGGTGTCAGTGGGGATGTTGCACTTTATCAGGGAGGCTTTGAGGATGTCCTTGTAACGTTTCCTCTGCCCACCTTTGGCTCGTTTGCCGTGAAGGAGTTCCGAGTAGAGCGCTTGCTTTGGGAGCCTCGTGTCTGGCATGCGGGCAATGTGGCCTGCCCAGCCGAGCTGATCGAGTGTGGTCAATGCTTCAATGCTGGGGATGTTGGCCTGGATGAGGACGCTAACATTGGTGCGTCTGTCCTCCCAGGAGATTTGTAGGATCTTGCGGATTATTGGTGCACTGCTCGAACAGTGGTTGGAGTTTTGAATCTGTCTTGGGAACAATAAAAGGTTAAAGACAGAACTTGTGTGTCTTGTGTAATTTCTCATAAGTCTCGAGTGCGAACTCTATAACCTGTTAGACGGGGCGAGGGGTAATTCTACACATCATACACAAACCCCCAGCCTCATAAAAGAGAAAGTCAGCCCCAACATGATTGCCACAAAACCTTATCGAAACTAGGGGTTTGAGAAGCACACTAACAGATTTATTGCAATTTGAGCTGGATATGATGGCCAGTTATCTGTAGTAAGCCTGGATATAGTTGCTGTAAATGTGCCAGGAAATAAGGATGGGGTATTTTCACCAGATAAACTCTTGATTCACAATGTACAACAATTGCTGGCCAATCCTTTCAGGGACAGCTTAAACTGCTCTCCCACAGAATGTGGCAGCATTTTCATTGCTGTTCGTCAAGGACAGTGCGGTCCGACAGGAAAGTCTTGTTCCTTATGGTGGGATCTTGCTGTG
>NW_027252354.1:0-26546 GCF_044704955.1 Pristiophorus japonicus | reverse complement strand
AGCAAATTGTGAGGAGGACACAAAATAATCTGCAAAGAGACATAGGGCTAGACTTTCCACTTTTGTGCAGATCACCCCAAAATGGGCATTATTTGCAGTGTTGGCGGTAAATATGAGTTTTGAGATCGCCAGATTATCACCCATTTTCAAAACCTCAACTTTCCATTTTATAAAACGGGCCTTATCGCGAGTAATCTGAAATGGGCGTTAGTGTTAAATTTTTTGACCTTCTGCCATAAAGTGTTGGCGTCCATAGCAACACTATGGCAATGGTCATTTCCCACATTTCAAGAGGTGTGGGGTCATCAATACATGCGCAGAAGAGGAGAGAGAGGGAGCAGAAAGGTGTGTTGTGTGGTTGTTTGGCTGTTGTGGGAGGTAGGAGGGAGATTTACCAACAGCAAAAGGACATGAGCACAAAGAACGTTGTTCCCACGGAGTTTTTGGTGAACAAAATATATTTAAAATGGAAGGGATGGAGGAGGCGACACAGCACGCTGTGGAGGCTGGCGAAAATAGTGAGATGGGAGAGGAACAATTGGGAGAATGCAAATGAGCGATTAGATTCTCCGACGAGGCAAATGTCTCCCTCCTGCAGGAGGTGGAGTCATACTGGGTTCAATTGACCCAGGGTATGCATGGGAAGCCCACCCCAAAGGCCTACCAGAGGATATGGGCCGACATAGCCGAGGTGGTCACGTTGGTGACCCATGAGGTGTGTGAGGGCAACCAGTGCCGCAAGCACTGAATGACCTTGTCGGATCCGCCAGAGTAAATATTACATTTATTTACATGTACTTATATATTTATATAATTTGAATTGTAAGTGTAATGATTGATTACAATCAGATATGATGTCTTGCACTTAAAATGGGAATGTTTTACTCAAAGTCTGTGTTTACGGTGTACGTCTTTAGGTAAAGAATGATAATTATCATAATAATGATGATTACATCTGTCGGTTATGTGTTCTAAACAAAGAAGTAATATGAAATCGAAGTGTGACGTCACAGCCAAGTGGGTAAGTGATTGGCTGGTGGATTGGTGAATATTTAATCTTTTTTGTTTTCTTTTTCTTTTCTTATCAGTAGGTAACCTTTGGCATTGTTGTCAAATTAAGTAAATTTAAGGGTTAAATCATGGCAGGAGAGCCCAGACCCATGGCATGCCCCTCCTGTGCTATGTGGGAAGTCACGGACACAGGAAGAGTCCCTGACTACTATATGTGCAGGAAGTGTGTACAGCTGCAGCTCCTGACAGACCGCATTGCGACACTGGAGCTGCACATGGATTCTCCCTGGAGCATCCGCGATGCTGAGGATGTTGTGAATAGCATGTTTAGTGAGTTGGTCACACCGCAGGTAAAGATTACACAGGCAGATAGGGAATGCATGACCATCAGGCAGAGCAGTGGAAGGAAGGTAATGCAGGGGTCCCCTGCGGTCATCTCCCTCTAAAACAGATATATCACTTTGGGTACTGTTGGAGGAGATGACTCATCAGGGGAACAGCAGCAGCCAAGTTCATGGCACTGCGGGTGGCTCTGCTGCACAGGAGGGCAAGAAAAAGAGTGGGAGAGCTATAGTGTTAGGGGACTCTATTGTAAGGGGAATAGGTAGGCATTTCTGCAGCCGCAATCGAGACTCCAGGATGGTATGTTGCCTCCCGGTGCAAGGGTTAAGGATGTCTCAGAGAGGCTGCAGGACATTCTGGAGGGAGAGGGTGAACAGCCAGATGTCTTGGTCCATATAGGTATCAACGATACAGGTAAAAAACGGGATGAGGTCCTACAAGCTGAATTTAGGAAGCTACGAGTTAAATTAAAAAGTAGGACCTCAAAGGTAGTAATCTCAGAATTGCTACCAGTACTACGTGCTAGTCAGAGTAAAAATAGCAGGATAGTTAAGATGAATACGTGGCTTGAGGAATGGTGCAAGAGGGAGGGATTCAAATTCCTGGGACATTGGAACCGGTTCTGGGGGAGTTGGGACCAGTACAAACTGGATGGTCTGCACCTGGGCAGGACCGGAACCAATGTCCTGGGGGGAGTGTTTGCTAGTGCTGTTGGGTAGGGGTTAAACTAATATGGCAGGGGGATGGGAATCTATGCAGGGAGACAGATGGAAGTTAAATGGGGGCAGAAGCAAAAGGTAGAAAGGAGATAAGGAAAAGTGGAGGGCAGAGAAATCAAACGCAAAAATCAAAAAGGGCCACATGACAACATAATTCTAAAAGGACAAAGAGTGGTAAAAAGAACAAGCCTGAAGGCTCTGTGTCTCAATGCGAGGAGCATTCGTAATAAGGTGGATGAATTAACGGTGCAGATAGCTGTTAATGGATATGATGTAATTGGGATTGCGGAGACATGGCTCCAGGATGACCAAGGCTGGGAACTCAACATCCAGGGGTATTCAATATTCAGGAAGGATAGACAGAAAGGAAAAGGAGGTGAGGTAGCATTGCTGAGGAGATTAACGCAATAGTAAGGAAGGACATTAGCTTGGATGATGTGGAGTCTGTATGGGTAGAACTGTGGAGCACCAAAGGGCAGAAAACACTAGTGGGAGTTGTGTACAGACCACCAAACAGTAGTAATGAGGTTGCGGATGGCATCAAACAGGAAATTAGGGATGCGTGCAGTTATCATGGGTGACTTTAATCTGTATATAGATTGGGCTAACCAAATTGGTAGCAATACAGTGGAGGAGGATTTCCTGGAGTGTATAAGGGATGGTTTTCCAGACCAATATGTCGAGGAACCAACTAGAGAGCTGGTCATCCTAGCTTGGGTGTTGTGTAATGAGAGAGGATTAATTAGCAATTTTGTTGTGCGAGGCCCCTTGGGGAAGAGTGACCATAATATGGTAGAATTCTTCATTAAGATGGAGAGTGACACCGTTAATTCAGAGACTAGAGTCCTGAACTTAAAGAAAGGTAACTTCGATGGTATGAGACGTGAATTGGCTAGGACAGACTGGCGAATGATACTTAAAGGATTGACGGTGGATAGGCAATGGCAGACATTTAAAGATCACATGGATGAACTTTAACAATTGTACATCCCTGTCTGGTGTAAAAATAAAACAGGGAAGGTGGTTCAACCGTGGCTAACAAGTGAAATTAAGGATAGCGTAAAATCCAAGGAAGAGGCATATAAATTGGCCAGAAAAAGCAGCATACCTGAGGACTGGGAGAAACTTAGAATTCAGCAGAGGAGGAAAAAGGGTTTAATTAGGATGGGGAAAATAGAGTATGAGAGTAAGCTTGCAGGGAACATAAAAACTGACCGCAAAAGCTTCTATAGATATGTGAAGAGAAAAAGATTAGTGAAGACAAATGTAGGTCCCTTGCAGTCAGAATCAGGTGACTTTATAAGAAGGAAGACACAAATAACTTTCCAGAAATACCAAGGGACCAAAGGTCTAGCGAGAAGGAGGAACTGAAGGAAATCCTTATTAGTCAGGAAATTGTGTTAGGGAAATTGATGGAATTGAAGGCCGATAAATCCTCAGGGCTGAAAGTCTGCATCCCAGAGTACTTAAGGAAATGGCCCAAGAAATAGCGGATGCATTGGTAGTCATTTTCCAACATTCTAAAGACTCTGGATCAGCTCCTATGGATTGGAGGCTAGCTAATGTAACCCCACTTTTTAAAAAAGGAGGGAGAGAGAAAACAGAGACTTATAGACCGGTTAGCCTGACATCAGTAGTGGGAAAATGTTGGAATCAATTATTAAAGATAATTAAAGATAATGGCAATGCATTTGGAAAGCAGTGACAGGATTGGTCCAAGTCAGCATAGATTTATGAAAGGGAAATCATGCTTGACAGATCTTCTAGAATTTTTTGAGGATGTAACTAGTAGAGTGGACAAGGAAGAATCAGTGGATGTGGTGTATTTGGACTTTCAAAAGGCTTTTGACAAGGTCCCACACAAGAGATTAGTGTGCAAAATTAAAGCACATAGTATTGGGGGTAATGTATTGACGTGGATAAAGAACTGGTTGGCAGACAGGAAGCAGAGAATTGGGATAAACGGGTCATTTTCAGAATGGCAGGCAGTGACTAGTGGGGCACCGCAAAATTCAGTGCTCGGACCCCAGCTATTTACAATTTAGACAAAGGAATTGTATGTAATATCTCCAAGTTTGCAGATGACACTAAACTGGGTGGCAGTGTGAGCTGTGAGGATGATGCGAAGAGGCTGCAGAGTGACTTGGACAGGTTAGATGAGTGGATAAATGCATGGCAGATGCAGTATAATGCAGATAAATGTGAGGTCATCCACTTTGGTGGCAAAAACAGGAAGGCAGAATATTATCTGAATGGTGACAGATTAGGAAAAGGGGAGGTGCAACGAGACCTGGGTGTCATGGTACATCAGTCATTGAAAGTTAGCATGCAGGTACAGCAAGCGGTGAAGAAGGCAAATGGCATGTTGGCCTTCATAGCGAGAGGATTTGCGTATAGGAGCAGGGGGGCCTTACTGCAGTTGCACAAGGCCTTGGTGAGGCCACACCTTGAATATTGTATACAGTTTTGGTCTCCTAATCTGAGGAAGGACGTTCTTGCTATTGAGAGAGTGCAGCGAAGGTTCACCAGACTGATTCCCGGGATGGCAGGACTGACATATGAAGAAAGACTGGATCGACTAGGCTTATATTCACTGGAATTTAGAAGAATGAGAGGGGATCTCATAGAAACATATAAAATTCTGACAGGATTGGACAGGTTAGATGCAGGAAAAATGTTCCCGATGTTGGGGAAGTCCAGAACCAGGGGTCACAGTCTAAAGGTAAGGGGTAAGCCATTTAGGACTGAGATAAGAAAAAACGTCTTCACTCAGAGAATTGTGAACCTGTGGAATTCTCTACCACAGAAAGCTGTTGAGGCCAGTTCATTAGATATATTCAAAAGGGAGTTAGATGTGGCCCTTACGGCTAAAGGGATCAAGGAGTATGGAGAGAAAGCAGGAATGGGGTACTGAAGTTGAAAAAATGATCAGCCATGATCTTATTGAATGGTGGTTTAGGCTCAAAGGGCCGAATGGCCTGTTCCTGCACCTATTTTCTGTTTCTATGTATCAGTCTCTGTGACAGTACCTAGCAATGATCTCATGCCATGTCGTGTTGGTGTTACCTTTTACAGAAGAAGCTTTTGAAGAATAGAGCTGAGCAGAGGGGAACAGATGGGGGGTCACCAGTCATCAGCAATCTCACTGACATCGAGAAGCGGGCGCTGGCACTAGTGGGGAGCCACCCCCAGTTGGCCACGCAAGCAGCAGCAGAGACTGATGTGATGCCACGTGAGTAAAGTATACACCATTGCGTGATGTAAAGTTAATAGATGCCACACCCACTCATATCCGAGCAATAAGATATGATAGATGATTGATAAAAGTGTTCTCTAAATGATGGCCTCATGAGAATCATTGCTTGCAGAATTTGGTGATGATCATGAAAGTGATGTCTGTGATCATTTTGATAGCGGTGTGCTTTTGACGTGCATATGCCTTGTGTCGCACTGGACTCACCTTATGACACTAGCACCCCTCCTCCTCTAATAACCTCATTTATGTTTTGTAGCTCAGCCAGCAGAGCAGCCTCTTGCAAGAACACCGAGCCCAGAAGCTGGGGGTGCGGAGCCGGAGTCGCTGGACGATCGTGCATCTGGTGCTGAGGAGCCCCGATTCTCGCCTGTGGAGTTGCATGGTGCCTTCTCCATGGATGAAAGTGCAGACTTCAAGGAGCCTACATCTGTATAATCCATTTGACACCGATGACATCTAGTGCTCCTGCGGCCATTCCCACCTCCACCGTGGAGGTACCGGGCCCAAGTACCTTGCCGCAGGGCACCCGAGGTGTCTCGAGGACGGCGCCAACTACGCGGAGGTTGGTTCAACACAGCAGGTCTGCTCCACAAGCGGCAGATCTGAGCAGGGACATGGTACACTTGTCCAGGAGGGGTGTTGACATAGGTCAGCAGATCCTACAGACAATAGGGGGGCATGTCCGCCGCCATGAGTGAGTACATGCCGTGGATGGCGGATGCCCTGGAGGTGATAGCCAAGAACACTGGCGGCAGAGGCCTCCCAGTGGTCCCGGAGCCCGGCACTGCACCCCAAGGTGCCACACCCCCCATTGCCAACGGCACATGAGAGCCAGGATGAAGATCTTGCTTCTGGCTCGGAGCACGTTCCCACCTCGGGACCGTCCTCTCCCGTATCCGCTCAACCAGTGGTTCTGCCATCATCCTCCCCAATGAAGCAGTGCCCGAGGAGCTCCTCGGCCAGGCGGCTTGGAGTCAGGAGGGGAAGGGGTAAAGGTGGGGAGGAGAAGTGGGGGTGGAAAGGAAAGTGAGGTGCATGGCTTCAGGTGTTGTCTTGGTCACAGTATTTTTATGTTGCTGTTGCTATTCCTTTGGGAGGTGTGGGGGAAGCGGGGAGGGCACCTTGTTTTTTTGCATTTGTGTTCTACGTTTATGAAGTGTTGTTGGAAATGTTAAACATTCAATGAATGATATGTTATAAATTTGTTGTGGGGTGGGGTGGAGGTGGGGTTGTTTTTATAGTTATAATTATGATTTTATACAAATGTTTTCATTAAATGTTTTTTATTTCACATAACCTTGTTGCGCATTGTCTCAGATAGCTGCACCGTTACACACTGGTGATTCCTTAATATGAAAGGGGATCATTAAAAGTAGCTTAAATCAACTTTAACTTTAACTGTCACCAACTTGATGCACACCATTCATGTATGAGCTGCAGACACAGCAGTCGCAGCTTTGTAAATACCACCAACGTTATTTCACGCAAAACGTTCATTTATGAGCTGCTGACGTAAGAGTCTTGCAGCTATGTAGCTACCACGGGCCCTTTCCTGCGGTCTAGAGGAGGTTAGGGGCATGGTTTCAACGTCAGCCTGATTATTTGGCCCGAGGTCATCGTCCACCTCCTCGTCCTCCTCTTCCTCTCTCTCCTGAGGTGGACCGGCAGTCTTTTGTGAAATTCTTGTCCCCTCCTGATAGCTAAGTTGTGCAGCATGCAGTACACCACCACAAATTGAGCTACCTGCTCAGGGTGGTATCATAACTCGCCTCCTGACTGGTCCAGGCATCTAAAGCGCTGCTTAAGCACTCCAATGGTATTCTTGACGATATTGCATGTGGCTCTCTGGCTCTCGTTGTATCGCTTCTCAGCTTCTGTCTGGGTGTTATGCAGGGAGGTCATCAGCCAAGTGGCAAGGCCATATCCTTTGTCACCAAGCATCCAGCATTGACCTTGTGGCCGATTGGTAAACATGTCAGATACAGTGCTCTCACGCAGGATGTGAGCATCATGGATGTTGCCCAGAAATTTTGCAATTAGTGCCATTATAATTTGCTGGTGGTTGACAATGAGTTGCACATTCAGGGAGTGGAATCCCTTTCGGTTCCGAAAAACCTCTGCATCCTGAAAAGGTGCCCGCATGCAGATGTGCGTACAGTCTATTGGGGAAGGTAACAATTTGGTAGAATCCTAGCGCCTTCTCAGTCTGTGCCTCCCTGGTCATAGGGAATCTAATAAAGTCCATCCTACGTGCGTAAAGGGCTTCAGTGACCTGTCGAATGCAGCAATGTGTGGCATGCTGAGATATAGCGCAAATATCGCCAGCTGAGGCCTGAAAGGATCCCGATGCGTAGAAGGCAAGTGCCACAGTGACCTTGACCTCAACGGACAGTGCAGTCCTGATGGTGCTGTTAGGCTGCAGCTCTCCCCTGATGAGCTGGCATATCTCACTGATAACCTCTTTCTGGAAACGCAGTCTCCTAAGGCACGTGTTATCAGACAAGTTCAGGTAAGAGCGCTTCTCCCTGTAAGTGCGTGGGGTGTAAGTTCTCCTCTTCCTTAGCAGTCTGCCACCTCTTTGATTGGGCACATAATACTCTCGAATATACCTTCTGCCATCTCTAGTCTGCAGCATGTGTGTAGTCATCAAGACAGGCTGAGAAATGACAGGCCCCATTACAATAACAATCAGTATTATACCTATTGTTCACAAACAATAAATTTACCTACTAAAACACCTAAAATAAATTCAAATCGTCCACAGTATGATAATACGTTTGTTCAAATGTTCAAATCATCTTAAAAGAACTCCAAAGTACATCAAAACTACCCAGAAGTTGAAGCAGCTTTTTATATGATCCGACCTCCGATTTACAAAATGGTATCCATACCGCTGGGTTTAGTTCAGGTGAGAGCAACTTTTTCTCAGCGGGTTTTTCGGCGAGCGATATTTTCGGCGATATGTGTGCGAGATGCCGAAAGTAATGCTGGGCGAAATTATGGGCATTAGTTTTGCCCATTCTGATCTTTACGCCAAAAAAAAGTGGGCAGGAGGTATTATTATTCCTCAGCGTTAACTACGTGCCGAAAGTAACGCTGGGTGATAAGTGATCGATACATGGGCGTTAGTTTCCATTTTGTTGCTAAATGAGCAATATCTGAGTGTTACACCTCACCTCAGCATTAAAATGGACGTTAAATGAGCGGTATCAATGCAAAAAAAGTGGAAAGTCTAGCCCATAGACAGGCTGAGTGGGCAAAAATTTGGCAGATGGAGTATAATGTGGGAAAATGTGAGGTTATCCACTTTGGCAGAAATAATAGAAAAGCAAATTATTATTTAAATGGAGAAAAATTACAAGTGCTGCAGTACACAGAGACCTAGGGGTCCTTGTGCATGAAACACAAAAAGTTAGTATGCAGGTACAGCAAGTAATCAGGAAAGCAAATGAAATGTTGTCTTCTATTGCAATGGGCTAGAGTAGAAAAGCAGCTACGTCCTGGTATTGGTGAGGCCACACCTGGAGTACTGTGTACAGTTTTGGTCTCCGTATTTAAGGATATACTTGCATTGGAGGCTGTTCAGAGAAGGTTCACCAGGTTGATTCCGGGGATGAGAGGGTCAACTTAGGTGTATGCAGAGGATAGGTTGAGTAGGTTGGGCCTAGACACATTGGAGTTCAGAAGAATGAGAAGTGATCTTATTGAAACATATAAGATAATGAGGGGGCTCGACAAGGTGTATGCAGAGAGGATGTTTCCACTCATAGGGGAAACTAAAACTAGAACATAAGAACATCAGAATATAAGAATTAGGAACAGGAGTAGGCCATCTAGCCCCTCGAGCCTGCTCCGCCACTCAACAAGATCATGGCTGATCTGGCCGTGGACTCAGCTCCACTTACCCGCCCGCTCCCCATAACCATTAATTCCCTTATTGGTTAAAAATCTATCTATCTGTGATTTGAATACATTCAATGAGTTAGCCTCAACTGCTTCCCTGGGCAGAGAATTCCACAGATTCACAACCCTCTTGGGGAAGAAATTCCTTCTCAACTCGGTTTTAAATTGGCTCCCCCGTATTTTGAGGCTGTGCCTCCTAGTTCTAGTCTCCCCGACCAGTGGAAACAACCTCTCTGCCTCTATCTTGTCTATCCCTTTCATTATTTTAAATGTTTCTATAAGATCATCCCTCATCCTTCTGAACTCCAACGAGTAAAGACCCAGTCTACTCAATCTATCATCATAAGGTAACCCCCTCATCTCCGGAATCAGGCTAGTGAATCGTCTCTGTACCCCCTCCAAAGCTAGTATTTCCTTCCTTAAGAAAGGAGACCAAAACTGCACGCAGTACTCCAGGTGTGGCCTCACCAATACCCTGTACAGTTGCAGCAGGACCTCCCTGCTTTTGTACTCCATCCCTCTCGCAATGAAGGCAACATTCCATTCGCCTTCCTGATTACATGCTGCACCTGCAAACTAACTTTTTGGGATTCATGCACAAGGACCCCCAGGTCCCTCTGCACCGCAGCATGTTGTAATTTCTCCCATTCAAATAATATTCCCTTTTACTGTTTTTTTTTCCAAGGTGGATGACCTCACATTTCCCGACATTGTATTCCATCTGCCAAACCTTAGCCCATTCGCTTAACCTATCCAAATCTCTTTGCAGCCTCTCTGTGTCCTCTACACAACCCGCTTTCCCACTAATCTTTGTGTCATCTGCAAATTTTGTTACACTACACTCTGTCCCCTCTTCCAGGTCATCTATGTATATTGTAAACAGTTGTGGTCCCAGCACCGATCCCTGTGGCACACCACTAACCACCAATTTCCAACCCGAAAAGGACCCATTTATCCCGACTCTCTGCTTTCTGTTAGCCAGCCAATTCTCTATCCATGCTAATACATTTCCTCTGACTCCACGTACCTTTATCTTCTGCAGTAACCTTTTGTGTGGCAACTTATCAAATGCCTTTTGGAAATCTAAATACACCACATCCATCGGTACACCTCTATCCACCATGCTCGTTATATCCTATGGACTGGAGGGTAGCTAATGTAACACCACTTTTAAAAAAAGGAGGGAGAGAGAAAACGAGTAATTATACACCGGTTAGCCTGACATCAGTAGTGGGGAAAATGTTGGAATCAATTATTAAAGATGAAATAGCGCATTTGGAAAGCAGTGACAGGATCGGTCCAAGTCAGCATGGATTTATGAAAGGGAAATCACGCTTGACAAATCTTCTGGAATTTTTTGAGGAAAAAAATCAAAGCACATGGTATTGGGGGTAATGTACTGATGTGGATAGAGAACTGGTTGGCAGACAGGAAGCAGAGAGTCGGGATAAACTGGTCCTTTTCAGAATTGCAGGCAGGGACCCCAGCTCTTTACAATATATATTAATGATTTAGATGAAGGAATTGAGTGTAATATCTCCAAGTTTTCAGATGACATTAAACTGGGTGGCGGTGTGAGCTGTGATGAGGACGCTAATAGGCTGCAGGGTGACTTGGACAGTTAGATGAGTGGGCAAATGCATGGCAGATGCAGTATAATGTGGATAAATGTGAGGTTATCCATTTTGAGGGCAAAAACAAGAAGGCAGAATATTATTTGAATGGCGGCAGATTAGGAAAAGGGGAGGTGCAACGAGACCTCGGTGTCATAGTTCACCAATCATTGAAAGTTGGCATGCAGGTACAGCAGCAGTGAAGAAGGCAAATGGTATGTTGGCCTTCATAGTTAGGGGATTTGAGTATAGGAGCAGGGAGGTCTTACTGCAGTTGCACAGGGCCTTGGTGAGGCCTCACGTGAAATATTGTGTTCAGTTTTGGTCTCCTAATCTGAGGAAGGACGTTCTTGCTATTGAGGGAGTGCAGCGAAGGTTCACCAGACTGATTCCAGGGATGGCTGGAACTGACATATGAAGAGAGACTGGATCAACTGGGCCTTTATGCACTGGAGTTTAGAAGGATGGGTGGGGATCTCATCGAAACATATGATTTTGATGGGACTGGACAGGTTAAATGCGGGAAGAATGTTCCCGATGTTGGGGAAGTCCCAGAACCAGGGGACACAGACTTAGGATAAGGGGTAGGCCATTTAGGACTGATATGGGGAGAAACTTCTTCACTCAGAGTTGTTAACCTCTGGAATTCTCTACCGCAGAAATGTGTTGATGCCAGTTCATTAGATATATTCAAGAGGGAGTTAGATGTGGCCCTTATGGCCATAGGGATCAAGGGGTATGGAGGGAAAGCAGGAAAGGGGTACTGAGGTGAATGATCAGCCATGATCTTATTGAATGGTGATGCAGGCACGAAGGGCCGAAAGGCCTACTCCTGCACCTATTTTCTATGTTTCTATGTTTCTATCCTCAAAGAATTCCAGTAAATTAGTTAAACACGATTTCCCCTTCATGAATCCATGTTGCGTCTGCTTGATTGCACTATTCCTATCTAGATGTCTCGCTATTTCTTCCTTAATGATAGCTTCAAGCATTTTCCCCACCACAGATGTTAAACAAACCGGCCTATAGTTACCTACCTTTTGTCTGCCCCCTTTTTTAAACAGAGGCGTTACATTAGCTGCTTTCCAATCCGCTGGTACCTCCCCAGAGTCCAGACAATTTTGGTAGATTATAACGAATACATCTGCTATAATTTCCGCTATCTCTTTTAATACCCTGGGATGCATTTCATCAGGACCAGGGGACTTGTCTACCTTGAGATCCATTAGCCTGTCCAGCACTACCCCCCTAGTGATAGTGATTATCTCAAGGTCCTCCCTTCCCACATTCCCATGACCAGCAATTTTTGGCATGGTTTTTGTGCCTTCCACTGTGAAGACCGAAGCAAAATAATTGTTTAAGGGCTCAGCCATTTCCACATTTCCCATTATTAAATCCCCCTTCTCATCTTCTAAGGGACCAACATTTACTTTAGTCACTCTTTTCCGTTTTATATATCGGTAAAAGCTTTTACAATCTGTTTTTATGTTTTGCGCAAGTTTACTTTCGTAATCTATCTTTCCTTTCTTTATTGCTTTCTTAGTCATTCTTTGCTGTCGTTTAAAATTTTCCCAATCTTCTAGTTTCCCACTAACCTTGGCCACCTTATATGCATTGGTTTTTAATTTGATAATCTCCTTTATTTCCTTGGTTATCCACAGCTGGTTATCCCTTCTCTTACCGCCCTTCTTTTTCACTGGAATATATTTTTGTTGAACACTATGAAAGAGCTCCTTAAAAGTCCTCCACTGTTCCTCAATTGTGCCACCGTTTAGTCTGTGTTCCCAGTCTACTTTAGCTAACTCTGCCCTCATCCCACTGTAGTCCCCTTTGTTTAAGCATAGTACGCTCGTTTGAGACACTACTTCCTCACACTCAATCTGTATTACAAATTCAACCATACTGTGATCTATCATTCCGAGAGGATCTTTTACCAGGAACTCGTTTATTATTCCTGTCTCATTACACAGGACCAGATCTAAGATAGCTTGCTCCCTTGTAGGTTCTGTAACATACTATTCTAAGAAACAATCCCGTATGCATTCTATGAATTCCTCCTCAAGGCTACCCCGTGCGATTTGATTTGACCAATCGATATGTAGGTTAAAATCCCCCATGATTACTGCCTTTCCTTTTTCACATGCCTCCATTATTCCCTTGATTATTGTCCGCCCCACCATGAAGTTATTATTTGGGGGCCTATAAACTACGCCCACCAGTGACTTTTTCCCCTTACTATCTCTAGTCTCCACCCACAATGATTCAACATTTTGTTCATTAGAGCCAATATCATCTCTCACAACTGCCCTGATATCATCCTTAATTAACAGAGCTACCCCACCTCGTTTCCTTTCTTGTCTATCTTTCCGAATTGTCAGATACCCCTGTATGTTTAATTCCCAGTCTTGGCCACCCTGCAACCACATTTCTGTAATGGCCACCAAATCATACCCATTTGTAATGATTTGTGCCGTCAACTCATTTACTTTGTTTCGAATGCTGCGTGTGTTTAGGTAAAGTGTTTTAATGCTAGTTTTTAAACCATGATTTTTAGTTTTGACCCCTCCTGCAGCCCCTTTATATTCAAACATATTGTCCCTTCCTATCACCTTGTGGTTTACACTTACCCCAGTGCTACTCTGCTCTGTTGCCTCCTGCCTTTTGCCTCCTTTCTTGGGGTTCTGTTCATCTGAGCTCTCACCCACTCTAACTAGCTCAGAGCCCTCTCCTGAGTTCACATCCCCCTACCAAGCCAGTTTAAAGCCCTCCCAACCGCACTATCAAAACCACCCGCGAGAACATTGGTCTCCGACTTGTACAGGTCCCACCTACCCCAGAAGCAGTCCCAATTGTTCAGGAAACTAAAGCCCTCCCTCCTACACCAATGCCCCAGCCACGTATTTATCTGACTAGCCTTCCTATTTCTACCCTCACTAGTACGTGGCACTGGCAGTAATCCCGAGATTACCACCTTTGAAGTCCTGGCTTTCAATCTTACTCCTAGCTCCCTAAACTCCGCTTTCAGGACCTCACCCCTTTTTCTACCTATGTCGTTGGTACCAATGTGGACCACAACCACTAGTTGTTCCCCTTCCCTCCCCAGAATGCCCTGCAGTCACTCAGTGACATCATTGACCCTTGCACCAGGGAGGCAACAGACCATCCTGATGTTACTTTTGCTGCCGCAGAAGCGCCTATCTGCTCCCCTAACTATTGAATCTCCTATCACTATAGCCTTTCCCGTCTTCTTCCTCCCCCGCTGTGCAGCTGAGCCACCCACAGTGCTGTGGACTTGGCCCTGGCTGCATTCCCCAGAGGCATCACCGCCCTCGCCAGTAGTCAGAATAGAGTACTGGTTGGAGAGCGGGATAGTCTCAGGGGACTCCTGCACTACCTGCCTCGCCATACTCTTGTGTGCGACGGGTGCATAGTCTCAGAATAAGGGGCCGCCCATTTAAAACTGAGATGAGGAGGAATTTCTTCTCTCAGAGGGTTGGTCATTGAATATATTTAAGGTGGAGATAGACAGATTTTTGAGTGATAAGGGAGTAAAGGATTATGGGGAACGGGCAGGGAAGTGCAGCTGAGCCGAAGATCAGATCAGCCATGATCTTATTGAATGGTGGAGCAGGATCGAGGGACCAAATGGCCTACTCCTGCTCCTATTTCTTATATTCTTATATGTTCTTATATATGCTACCAGTTGTTGTGCCTTCTGTCTCCAAAACAAAAATCTACTTGCTGTGTAACAAAATTCCTCTTGTGGTCTCTGGTTCATTTACCTTGAATCAGTATCCACTGGTGCCGACTCTTCTGCCATTGGGAACTTTCTCCTCATTCACTTGATCAAAATCGCTCATGATTTGGACTATCTCAAGCAAATCTCTTAACCTTCTCTGCTTGAAGGAGAACAACCCCAGCTTCTCCACATAACTGAAGTCCCTCAGCCCTGGATCCATTCTAGTAAATCTCTTCTGCACCCTCTCCAAAGCCCGGACAGCCTCCCGACAGTATGATGTTCAGAATTGAACACAATACTCCCTCTGAGGTCTAACTAGTGATTTATAAATGTTTGGCATAACTTTCTTGCATTTGTTCTCTGTGCCTCTATTCATAAAGCCAAGGATCACATATGCTTTTTTAACGGCCTTCTCAACTTGTCCTGCAACCTTCAAAGATTTGTGCACATACACCCCAGATCCCTCTGTTCCTGCGCCCCTTTAATATTGTACCATTTGGTTTATATTGCCTCTCCTCATTCATCCTACCAAGATGTATCACTTCACACTTCTCTATGTTAAATTTCAGCTACCATGTGCCTGCCCATTTCACCAGTCTGTCTATGTCCTTTTTTTTTTAAACGTTCATGGGTTGTAAGCATTATTGGTAAGGCCAGCATTTATTGCCCCATCCCTAATTTCCCTCCAGAAGATGGTGGTGAGCCACCTTCTTGAACCGCAGCAATCCGTGTGGTGAAGGTACTCCCACAGTGCTGTTAGGGAGAGAGTTCCAGGATTTCGACCCAGGGGCGATGAAAGAACCGCGATATATTTCCAAGTCAGGATGGTGTGTGACTTGGAGAGGAACGTGGAGGTGATGGTGTTCCCATGCGCCTGTTGCCCTTGTCCTTCTAGATAGTAGAGATCGTGGGTTTGGGAGCTGCTGAAGAAGCCATGGCGAGTTGCTGAAGTGCATCTTGTAGATGGTACACATGGCAGCCACGGTGCACCGGTGGTGGAGGGAATGAATGCTTAAGATGGTGAATAGGGTGCCAATCAAGCGGGATGCTTTGTCCTGGATGGTGTCGAGCTTCTTATAAACATAGAAAATAGGTGCAGGAGTAGGCCATTCGGCCCTTCGAGCCTGCACCACCATTCAATATGATCACGGCACTCCTGCCTTCTCTCCATACCTCCGATCCCTTTAGCCGTAAGGCCATATCTAACTCCCTTTTGAATATATCCAATGAACTGGACTCAACAACTCTCTGCGGTAGAGAATTCCACAGGTTCACAATTCTCTGAGTGAAGAAGTTTCTCCTCATCTCAGTCCTAAATGGCTTACCCCTTACCTTTAGACTGTGACCCCTGGTTCTGGACTCCCCCAACATCAGGAACATTCTTCCTGCACCTAACCTGTCCAATCCCATCAGAATTTTATACGTTTCTATGAGATCCCCTCTCATTCTTCTAAATTCCAGTGAATATAAGCCTAGTCAATCCAGTCTTTCTTGATATGTCAGTCCTGCCATCCCAGGAATCAGTCTGGTGAACCTTCGCTGTACTCCCTCAATAGTAAGAATGTCCTTCCTCAGAATAGGAGATCAAAACTGCACACAATACTCAAGGTGTGGTCTCACCAAGGCCCTGTACAACTACAGTAAGACCTCCCTGCTCCTATACTCAAATCCTCTCGCTATGAAGGCCAACTTGCCATTTGGTTTCTTTACTGCCTGCTGTACCTGCATGCCTACTTTCAATGACTGATGTATCATGACACCCATGTTTTGTTGCACCTTCCATTTTCCTAATCTGTCACCATTCAGATAATAATCTGTCTTCCTGTTTTTGCCACCAAAGTGGATAACCTCACGTTTATCCACATTATACTGCATCTGCCATGCATTTGCCCACTCACCTAACCTGTCCAAGTCACCCTTCTTGAGTGTTGTTCGACCTGCACTCAACCAGGCAAGTGGAGAGTATTCTATCACACTCCTGACTTGTGCCTTGTAGATGGTGGAAAGGCTTTGGGGAGTCAGGAGGTGAGACACTCGCCACAGGATACCCAGCCTCTGACCTGCTCTTGTTGCTACAGTATTTATGTGGCTGGTCCAGTTAAGTTTCTGGTCAATGGTGACCCCCAGGATGTTGATGGTGGGGTATTCGGCGATGGTAATGCCGTTGAATGTCATGGGGCGGTGGTAGACTCTCGCTTGTTGGAGATAGTCATTGCCTGGCACTTGTGTGGTGCGAATGTTACTTGCCACTTATCAGCCCAAGCCTGAATGTCGAACAGCTCTAATGTATGCGGGCATGGACTGCTCCATTATCTGAGGAGGCACTGAACATTGTGCAGTCATCAGCGAACATTCCCACTTCTGACTTTATGATTGAGGGAAGGTCACTAATGAAGAGTTTTCCCCCTGGTTTCCATTGACTTCAGTTTTACTCGGGCTCCTTGATACCACACTCGGTCAAATGCTGCCTTGATGTCAAGGGCAGTCACTCTCACCTCACCTCTGGAATTCAGCTCTTTTGTCCATGTTTGGACCAAGGCTGTAATGAGATTTGGAGCCGAGTGGTCCTGGCGGAACCCAAACTGAGCATTGGTGAGCAGGTTATTGGTGAGTAAGTGCCGCTTGATAGCACTGTCGACGACACGTTCCATCACTTTGCTGATGATTGAGAGTAGAGTGATGGGGTGGTAATTGGCCGGATTGGATTTATCCTGCTTTTTGTAGACAGGACATACCTGGGCAGTTTTCCACGTTGTCGGATAGGTGTCAGTGTTGTAGCTGTACTGGAACAGCTTGGCTAGAGGTGCAGCTAGTTCTAGAGCACAAGCCTTCAGCACGACAGCCGGGATGTTGTCAGGGCCCATAGACTGTGCTTTATCCAGTCTGCTCAGACGTTCCTTGAAGTCTGTTATTATCCACCTCTTCGTTTACTACATTTCTGAGTTTCTTGTCATAGAATCATAGAAATTTACAGAACAACCCATCGTGTCCATGTTGGCCGACAAGGAGCTATCCAGCCTAGACCCACTTTCCAGCTCTTGGTCCGTAGCCTTGTAGGTTATGGCACTTCAAGTGCACATCCAAATACTTTTTAAATGTGGTGAGGTTTAAGGGAGTTCCAGAGCTTGGGGCCTAGGCAACAGAAGGCACGGCCACCAATGGTCGAGCGATTATAATCAGGGATGCTCAGGAGGGCAGAATTAGAGGAGCGCAGACATCGTGGGGATTGTGGGGCTGGAGGAGATTACAGAGATAAGGATGGGCGAGGCCATGGAGGGATTTGAAAATAAGGATGAGAATTTTGAAATCAAGGCATTGCTTAACCGTAAGCCAGCACACACAGGACTTGGTGCGAGTTAGGACACAGGCAGCCGAATTTTGGATCACCTCTAGTTTACGTAGGATCGAATATAGAAGGCCAGCCAGGAGTGTGTTGGAATAATCAAGTCAAGAGGTAACAAAGGCATGGATGAGGGCTTCAGCAAGGGACCTAGTACTGAGCCCTGTGGAACCCCATCGGAAAAGACTTTTTAGTCACAAAAACACCCATCAACCATTACCCTTTGCTTCCTGCCTCTGAGCCAATTTAGGATCCGACTTGCCACTTTGCCTTAGATCCCATGGAATTTTACTTTTGTGAGCAGCCTGCCATGTGGGACCTTATCAAAAGCCTTGCTAAAATCCATATACACAACATCAAACTCACTACCCGCATCGACTTTCCTTGATATTTCCTCAAAAAATTCAATCAAGTCAGTCAGACAGGACCTTCCCTTGATTAATCCGTGTCTTTCGAAATGAAGATTTATTCTGTCCCTCAGAATTTTTTCCAATAGTTTTCCAACCACTGAGGTTAGGCTGACTGGCCTGTAATTACTCGGACTATCGACTTCTCCCTTTTTAAACAAATGTGCAACATTATCAGTCCTCCGGCACCACACCTGTACCAGAGAGGATTGGAAAATGATGGTCAGAGCCTCTGCTGTTTCCTCTTTTGCTTCTCCTAACAGCCTGGGATACATTTCAGCCGGGCCTAGGGATTTATTCACTTTCAAGGCTGCTAAACCCTTTAATACTTCCTCTCTCACTATGTTTATTTCATCTAATATTTCACACATCTATTCCCTCATTGCAATGTCTGCATTGCCTCTCTCTTAGATGAGAACAGATGCAAAGTATTCATTAAGAACCATACCCACGTCTTCTGCCTCCACACACAGATTACCTTTATGATCTCAAAAAGGCCCTACTCTTTCTTCGGGGTTTTCTTGATCTTACTTGCCAAAATGTTTTCATGCTCTCTTTGCTTTCCTAATTTCCTTTTTAATTTCACTCCTGCACTTTGTTTACTCCTGTAGGGTTTCTGCAGTATTGAGCCCTCATAAGCCTCTCTTTTTTTCCTTTATCCTGTATGTATAATGTATGTATATAAGGTCTGCCCACCACCAGGGGGCACTACCATCAGAAGTCCTAGGGTCATAGGTACACTCGTGTTGGGCCCGGTATATAACCTGAACTTCACCTTTGTATCTTCACTTCTGGAAGCCATTAAAGACTGACCAGGTTATACTTAGTCACTGGCTCACAGTACGGAGTTCATTGTATCATTTCATACACTACAGTATGCCTCTTGGCATTCAGGGGGCTCTAAATTTGTTAGTCCCACCCTTTTTCACGCATGCAGTTAAGCAATGCCCCAAAGGAAGCTCCGCTCAGTCTGTGGTCATGGCCATCCAAACCATCGACTTTACGGGCTCCTTCCTCGGTAAAAAATGTTTTGTGGTGGTGGATGCATACTCTAAATGGAGAATGTGTGATCATATCATCCAGCACTTTCATTGTCGCCATTAAGAACCTGAGAGCTATGTTTGCCACACATGGTCTGCCAGACATCGTTGTCAGCGACAACGGACCATGTTTCACAAGACTGGAGTTTTAAGAGTTCATGAAACGCAACGGCATAAAACATGTGAGATCAGCCCCGTTCAAACCCACGTCCAATGGTCAAGCGGAGCAGGCAGATGAAACCATCAAGCAGAGCCTGAAACGCGTAACTCACGGTTCCTTGTAGACACGCCTGTCACGCACACCGCTCAGTTACAGGACAAGGCCGCACATGCTCACCGGAGTCCCGCCTGCAGAACTATTGATGAAGAGAGGCTCAAAACCAGGCTCTCTCTAGTCCATCTTAACCTTAATGGTCATGTCGAAACGCAACGTCAACACTAGCAGTGGTATCATGACCATGCCGCAGTGTCACGCGACATATCTGTAAATTACCCAGTGTATGTACTTCACCATGGTCAAGGGCCCAAGTGGCTCCCGGGCAATGTTACGGATAAGGAGGGTAACCGGATGTATAAGGTTAAGCTCAAGAATGGGCAGATTTGCAGGAAACACATTGATCAAATCAAGCTAAGACACACTGACGAACCGGAACAGTTGGAAGAAGACACCGCGAGCTTAGATGAAAAACCAACTCACGTCCAGCCATCAGAAGAACCCACTGTGGTTAACGCCCAGCCCCAAGTCGTGAGAGACTCGGAAAGCACTGGGATTGTACTGAGACGGTCAACCAGGGAGCGAAGGGCTCCAGACCGTCTGAACTTGTAATATGGTTGTGCCAAGAACTGGGGGGGGGGGGGAAATTATGTAATGTATGTACATAAGGTCTGCCCACCACCAGGGGGCACTACCATCGGAGTTCCTAGGGTCATAAGTACACTCGTGCTGGGCGCAGTATATAACCTGAACTTCACCTTTGTATCTTCACTTCTGGAAGACATTAAAGACTGACCAGGTTAGACCTAGTCACTGGCTCACTGTACGGAGTTCATTGTATCATTTCATACACTACAGTATGCCTCTTGACATTCAGGTGGCTCTAGATTTGTTAGTCTCACCCTGTTTCTTTAAGGGAACATACTTGCTCTGAACCCTCATGATCTCCTCCTTGAATGCCTCCCACTGCTCTGACACTGATTCATCTTATAGTCGATGTTTCCAGTCCACTTTGGCTAAATCACATCGCAGCTTAGTAAAATTGGCTTTTCCCCAATTGAAAACTTTTATTCCTGATCTATATTTGTCCTGTTCCATAACTACCTTAAATCTAACTCAATGATGATCACTAGCAATAAAATGCTCTCCCACTGATACCCCTTCCACCTGCCCAGCTTCATTCCCTAAAACTAAGTCCAGAACCGTACCCTCTTTTGTTGGGCTTGCTACATACTAGCTAAAAAAGTTTTCCTGAATGCATTATAGGAATTCTGCACCCTCTATACCTTTCACACTAATTTTATCCCAGTAAATAATAGGGTAGTTGAACTCCCCTACTATTACACTTCTCAGAAATTGCCAACATATTTGCTCTTCTATCTCAATCTGACTGTTTGGGGGTCGAAAGTACACTCCCAGCAGTGTGATCGCCCCTTTTATGTTCTTCAATTCAACCCATATGGCCTCATTTGATGATCCTTCTAACATATCATCCCTTCTCACAGCTGTACTTGTTTCTTTAACCAATAATGTGACCCCTCTCCTTTTTTAACCACCTCTATCCCTTCTGAAAACTCTAACCAGGAATGTTGAGCTGCCATACCTGCCCTTCTTTCAGCCATATCTCAGTAACAGTTATTATATCTTACTCCCAAGTGTCGATCTGTGCTCTCAGCTCATCTGCCTTATTCCCTAGACTCCTTGCATTGAAGTATTTACCTTCCCATTTAGCATTTAGCATTGCCAAATTCCCTTGTTGTCTTTGTTTCCTCTGCCTTCCAAATTCACTTTCTAATTTTCTGCTTTCCAATTCCAGCTTTGCATCTCTCCTGTCATGTATCCTACATTATTATATATAACTGTATCCTAACATGCTATACATGACTGTAATAAGATATGACCTGTAACCACCAGCATACCTTACCACCAGGGGTGCACTTGCAAGAGACAGGTATATAAGGACAGGTCTCAGGCAAGTGCAGCATTCCAGAGCTGTGAAATAAAGGTGCAGGTCCAGAGTGACCTTGAATTCACTACTTGCCTCGTGTGAATCTGTACTGAGGGGACAGGACTTTACAGTGGCGACGGGTTACGGGATTACAGAATCCACAGAATGGCGAACAACGGATCAGATAAAAAGTACAATGCGGGAGACAATTCGGAGGACTTTATAGAAAGGCTCCAGCAAAGCTTTGTAACCAAAGACTGGTTAGGCGACGATAAGGCAGACAAGAGAAGAGCCCATCTCTTGACCAGCTATGGCTCGAAAATATACGCTTTAATGAAGGATCTGTTGGCACCCGAGAAACCAGCAAGCAAGTTGTTTGAAGAATTGAGCACACTGGTAAGAGACCACCTGAAGCCAGCAAGCAGCCTACACATGGCCAGACACAGGTTCTACAACTACAGACGCTGTGTGGGCCAGAGCATAACCGACTTCGTGGCGGAATTTCGGAGGTTGGCTAGTTTATGTGAGTTCTACGATGAACTGAGGAGAGAAATGCTGAGAGACTTTTCCATTGAAGGAATAGGCCATGCAGGCATATTCCGAAAGCTCATAGAGACCAAGAACCTGACCTTAGAGGCAGCAACACTGGTTGCACAGACATTCTTGGTTGGGGAAGAAGAAACGAGGTTGATTTACAATGCAGGTACGACAACTAATGAAATATTGGAACAAGAAGTTCACAGCACTAAACAAGCTGCTACCCCCACACACAGACAAAACTGGGAGAACAGGTTTTCGACAGCAGGCAGAAGCCATCAAGGGCCACAGGAACGGCCGTTCACACCTCATCAACCCACAATGCGAGCAATCAACCACAAACTGAGAGAAGCTCAAGAGAGATCAGCCAGACGCTGCTCATTCTTTGGAAACTCTTTGAACAATGTAAAAAGTCTGTGCTGGAGGTGTGGGGGTGGGCACTCGTCAAGGAGATGTCGATTTCAGCAGGCTGTTTGCAGAAATTGTGAATATACAGGGCATTTGGCTCGCATGTGCAAAAAAACGGCAGCTCGGCTTGTATATGAATCGGATGGATCACAAAGCGGACCAGAAGATGGTGGGGACAGTACCCGGGACACCGGTGTACAGTGGGTCAACACGATCAATGGCCGCTGCTCCTACAACAGCATGCCTCCTATAATGATGAGGGTCATACTCAACAGGATATCTGTCAACATGGAGCTCAATACAGGAATGAGTCAATCTCTCATGGGCGCTCAACAATTTGAACAACTGTGGCCGCATAAAAGAGACAGACCAAAATTTACAAGGGTCGACACCACACTAAGGACCGATACCAAAGAAATCGTACCAGTCCTTGGCAGCACCATGCTCTCTGTCACACACAAAGGGACAGTGAACCGACTTCCCCTGTGGATTGTCCCCGGAGACCCTCCCAGCACTGCTGGGGAGAAGCTGGCTGGCAAAACTAAACTGGAAATGGGATGATGTCATGCCATGTCATTAGAGGAACGGACCTCCTGCTCAACAGTTATAAAGCGATTTGAACATCTCTTTCAGCCAGGTGTGGGCACTTTCAAAGGGGCCAAAGTTAAAATCTACATCACACAGGATGCTGGGACCGGTCCATCACAAGGCCAGAGCTGTACCCTATGTGATAAGGGAAAAGATTGAACACGAACTAGACAGGCTTCTGCGAGAAGGCATTATATCACCTGTGGAATTTAGCGACTGGGCAAGTCCCATCGTCCCAGTCATGAAGCCTGATGGATCCGTACGAATCTGTGGGGACTACAAATCTACCATAAACAGAGTCTCCCTACAGGACCAATACCCGCTGCCCAGAGCGGAGGATTTATTTGCCACATTGGCTGGAGGTAAACGTTTCTCAAAATTAGACCTCACATCTGCGTATATGATGCAAGAATTGACTGAGGAATCCAAGTTACTCACCACCATCAACACACATCGAGGCCTTTTCATGAACAATCGATGCCCATTCGGCATCAGGTCGGCAGCTGCCATATTCCAGCGCAACATGGAGAGTCTGCTCAAGCCCAGCCTGGGGATGGTTGTATTTCAAGACGACATACTTATCACAGGCAGGGACACCGACTCCCATCTCCGTAATTTGGAGGAAGGACTAAAGCGGTTGGATCGGGTTGCCTACGAGTCAAGAAATCCAAACGCCTGTTTCTCGCACCCGAGGTTGAATTTTTGGGCAGAAGGATTGCTGCTGATGGAATCCGCCCAACAGAGTCCAAAACAGAAGCAATTTGCCTGGTACCAAGGCCCCGGAATGTTTCAGAACTGCGCGCCTTTCTCGGGCTACTCAATTACTTTGGGAACTTTATGCAGAACTTAAGCACGCTGCTGGAGCCTCTCCACGTGCTACTCAGGAAGGGGTGCGATTGGTTTTGGGGGGACGCCCAGGAACACGCCTTCAATAAGGCACACAACCTTCTGTGTTCCAGCAGTGTTTTGACTTTCTTTGACCCAGGTAAAAAGCTAGTTCTCACATGCGATGCGCCAGCGTATGGGGTCGGGTGCGTTTTGCAACATGTCAATAGTGCGGGCAAATGACAACCCATAGCTTATGCCTCCAGATCACTTTCGCGGGCGGAGCGCGGGTACGGAATGGTAGAGAAGGAGGCGCTCGCGTGCGTGTATGGTGTCAAAAAGATGCACCAATACCTTTTCGGGGCCAAGTTCGTGTTAGAAACCGACCACAAGCCCCTCACGTCCCTCCTATTCGACAGCAAGGCAATAAACGCCAACGCCTCGGCGCGAATTCAACGGTGGGCACTCATGCTGGCGTCCTACGACTACACAATAAGGCACAGACCAGCCATAGATAACTGTGCCGACGCGCTCAGCAGGCTACCCCTGGCGATTATCATAGGCAATCTCTCGGAATCGAGGAAGACTTGCTTCCACGCTTAACATGAATCCTTAGGTTGCTGAACAGTCCAATACAAGAACCACAGTCCCTGTCACAGGTGGGACAGATAGTCGTTGAGGGAAAGGGTGGGTGGGACAGGTTTGCCGCACGCTCCTTCCGCTGCCTGCGCTTGATTTCTGCATGCTCTCGGCAATGAGACTCGAGGTGCTCAGCGGCCTCCTGGATCACTTCCTCCACTTAGGGCGATCTTTGGCCAGGGTCTCCCAGTTGTCAGTGGGGATGTTGCACTTTATCAGGGAGGCTTTGAGGGTGTCCTTGCAACGTTTCCTCTGCCCACCTTTGGCTCATTTGCCGTGAAGGAGTTCGAGTAGAGCGCTTGCTTTGGGAGACTCGTGTCTGGCATGCGGACAATGTGGCCTGCCCAGCAGAGTTGATCAAGTGTGGTCAGTGCTTCGATGCTGGGGATGTTAGCCTGGTTGTGGATGCTCATGTTGGTGCGCCTGTCCTCCCAGGGGATTTGTAGGATCTTGCAGAGACGTCGTTGGTGGTATTTCTCCAGCGACTTGAGATGTCTATTGTACATGGTCTATGTCTCTGAGCCATATAGGAGGGTGGGTATTACTACAGCCCTGTAGACCATGAGCTTGGTGGCAGTTTTGAGGGCCTGGTCTTCAAACACTCTTTTCCTCAGGCGGCCAAAGGCTGCACTGGTGCACTGGAGGCGGTGTTGGATCTCGTCGTCAATGTCTGCTCTTGTTGATAAGATGCTCCAGAGTATGGGAAATGGTCCGCGTTATCCAGGACCACGCCGTGGATCTTGATGGCTGGGGGGCAGTGCTGTGCGGCGATGATAGGCTGGTGTCACGTATCCTACATTATTATATATAAGTGTATCCTAACATGCTATACATGACTGTAATAAGATATGACCTGTAACCACTTGCATACCTTACCACCAGGGGTGCACTTGCAAGAGACAGGTATATAAGGACAGGTCTCAGGCAAGTGCAGCATTCCAGAGCTGTGAAATAAAGGTGCAGGTCCAGAGTGACCTTGACTTCACTACATGCCTCGTGTGAATCTGTACTGAGGGGACAGGACTTTACATCTCCCTACTGAATCCAGTCTCAGGTTCCCATCCCCCTGACAAGCTAGTTTTAACCCTCCCCAACAGCACTAGCACCGCCCCACCGCGAGGATATTGGTCCCGGCTCTGTTGAGGTGCAACCCGTCCGGCTTGTACAGGTCCCATCTCCCCCAGAAACGATCCCAATGCCTCCGGAAACTAAAGCCCTCCCTCCTGCACCATCTCTCCAGCCACATATTCATCTGCTCTATCCTCCTATTCCTGTACGCACTAACTCGTGGCACTGGGAGTAATCCGGAGATTTCTGCCTTTGAGGTCCTGCTTTTTATTCTCTCTCTTAGCTCCCTAAACTCTGCCTGCAGGACCTCATCCCTCTTTCTAACTATGTTGTTGGTACCGATATGGAACACGACCTCTGGCTGTTCACCCCCGCCCCCCTCAGAATGTCCTGCAGCCTCTCAGTGACATCCTTGACCCTGACACCAGGGAGGCAACATACCATCCTGGAGTCATGTCTGCGGCTGCAGAAACGCCTGTCTGTTCCCCTAACTATCGAATCCTCTATCACGATAGCTCTTCCACTCTTCTTCCTCCCCCCGACACCCCCCTCCCCCTGTGCAGCTGAGCCACCCGTGATGCCATGGACTTGGCTCTGACTGCACTCCCCAAATGCACCATCGCTCCCACCAGTACTCAGAACAGAATACTGGTTGGAGAGCACAATGCACTCAGGGGACTCCTGCACTACAAAGGAATCTCCCTGCTATCAGCCACTGGGAAAGTTGTCGTTACAGTCCTCCTCAACTGTCTCCTTCCTGTGGCGGAGGAGCTCCTCCTGGAGTCACAGTGTGGATTTCATCCCCTAAGGGGTACAACAGACATGATCTTTGCAGTGCAACAGCTGCAGAAAAATGCAGGGAACAGCACCAGCTTTTTCTTCGACCTTACAAAGGCCTTTGACACTCTCAACCACAAGGGTCTATGGAGCCTTCTCCGTTTCGGATGCC
>NW_027252351.1:0-26597 GCF_044704955.1 Pristiophorus japonicus | reverse complement strand
AAAATAATTAAAAGGCCCCCTCCCCCGCGATGATGTCGGCTCGTGGGCAGAGGGCGAAGTGTGTTCCCAGCCACGCCCGCTGATTTTCCTGTCTTCCCCCCCCCCCCCCCCCCCCCCGCCCGTAGGTTGGCCTGACTACCTGCCCAAAATTGCTCACTCGGCCTCGATTGGCTGGCACTGCACATGGGGCGTCGGCCTTTCCTGCAGCCGATAAAGGGGGAAACCAGTCAATGTCACGTATTTGGATTTCCAGAAGGCATTCGGTAAGGTGCCACATAAAAGGCTTGCACGGGATAAGAGCTCACGGGGGGGGGGGGGGGGGGGGGGGGTAATATTTCAGCACGGTTAGAGGATAGAGGATCTGGCTAACTAACCAAAAGTCGGGACGAGCGGGTCATTTTCCGGTTGGCAAACTTGCGGGCTGCCGCAGGGATCAGTGCTGGGCCCCCAGCTATTTACAATCTCGGTCAACGACTTGGATGAAGGGGCCGAGTGTCACGTTTGCCAAGTTTGCTGACGGGTGCAAAGGTGAGTGGCAAACGCAAGTTGTGAGGAGCACACACGGATATCTGCAAAGGAATATTGACGGGCTGAGGTGAGCGGGCAGAAATTTGGCAAGAGGGAGTAAAATGTGGGGAAGTGCGAGGTGATCCACTTTGGTAGGGAAAAATAAAAAGGCAAATGATTGTTTTTTTGAACGATAAGGGAGTGAAGGGTTATGGGGAGTGGAGCTGAGGCCAAGATCAGATGTGATCTTATTGAACGGCAGAGCAGGTTCAAGGGCCGAATGGCTGACTCCTACTTCGAACCAACCACTCCCTTCGACCAAATAATGATTCATTCACATCATGAAATAAAAATAACCACCTCCGCAATATTAAAGTAGTGATCTCTTTCGTCAGTTAAAGGCTCAAGCTATCTTAGCTCAACTTAGAAGCCCCATGGGGGAATAATATATCTCATTCGGAGGGGCGAGAGGGTCCGAGCGTCACGGCCTCGAGATGCCAATGCAAACTAGCCAGGGTTCTGATCATTCCCGAGGGGTCGACATGCCTGAAAGATGGGCCCACACCCCAGTGAGAGTCAGTGTGTGTGTGGGACCCGTACCCCAGTGAGAGTCAGTGTGTGTGGGACCCGTACCCCAGTGAGAGTCAGTGTGTGTGGGACTGTACCCCAGTGAGAGTCAGTGTGTGTGGGACTGTACCCCAGTGAGAGTCAGTGTGTGTGGGACTGTACCCCAGTGAGAGTCAGTGTGTGTGGGACTGTACCCCAGTGAGAGTCAGTGTGTGTGGGACTGTACCCCAGTGAGAGTCAGTGTGTGTGGGACCCGTACCCCAGTGAGAGTCAGTGTGTGTGGGACTGTACCCCAGTGAGAGTCAGTGTGTGTGGGACTGTACCCCAGTGAGAGTCAGTGTGTGTGGGACTGTACCCCAGTGAGAGTCAGTGTGTGTGGGACTGTACCCCAGTGAGAGTCAGTGTGTGTGGGACTGTACCCCAGTGAGAGTCAGTGTGTGTGGGACTGTACCCCAGTGAGAGTCAGTGTGTGTGGGACTGTACCCCAGTGAGAGTCAGTGTGTGTGGGACCCGTACCCCAGTGAGTCAGTGTGTGTGGGACTGTACCCCAGTGAGAGTCAGTGTGTGTGGGACCCGTACCCCAGTGAGAGTCAGTGTGTGTGGGACTGTACCCCAGTGAGAGTCAGTGTGTGTGGGACCCGTACCCCAGTGAGAGTCAGTGTGTGTGGGACTGTACCCCAGTGAGAGTCAGTGTGTGTGGGACCCGTACCCCAGTGAGAGTCAGTGTGTGTGGGACCCATACCCCCTCACCTCGATAGCTCGCGACGCACCCACCCCACCCCACCCCCAGATACGTCAACCAGTCCCGGCCCGCTCTCCCGATCTCAAGGGCCCCCTATAAAAACACAAAATCTGCCTTCTGCCATGTCCTTCAAAGCGAGAATCGGCCCAAATGCCCAGCAAAAGCAGGACCCCGCCAGCCCACAGTCCCAACAATGTCCACCTCATCCATCACAACACCTGAAACGTGTTGCGACCCTCCTCGGGGGGAGGGGGAGGAACGGCTGGTTTTCGGGCTCCCGATGGTCGACCTCTCCTGCTCTTCGGTTGTGCCCCCTGTGACATTCCGATTGCTCCGTCTCGCAGAGCAAAACCCTCGATGGGCACTTAGTGTCGAACGCTCAGTGCGAGTGGCAGAGGGGAGAAAAGGGACTGCGTGGGGGAGAGAGGGAGAGAGAGAGAGAGAGAGAGAGCGCGAGCCAGAGCGAGAGAGAGCCCGAGAGCCCGAGAGCGAGAGCGAGAGCGAGAGAGAGAGCGCGAGCCAGAGCGAGAGAGAGCCAGAGAGAGAGAGAGAGAGAGAGAGAGAGAGAGAGAGAGAGCGAGAGAGAGAGAGAGCGAGAGAGAGAGAGCGAGAGCGAGAGAGAGAGCGAGAGAGAGAGCGAGAGCGAGAGCGAGAGCGAGAGAGAGCGAGAGAGAGCGAGAGAGCGAGCCAGAGCGAGAGAGACAGCAAGAGACAGCGAGAGAGAGACAGAGAGGGAGAGAGAGAGAGCGAGAGAGACAGCGAGAGAGAGACAGAGAGAGCGAGAGAGAGCCAGAGCGAGCCAGAGAAAGAGAGAGAGCCAGAGAGAGCGCGAGCCAGAGCGAGAACCAGAGAGACAAGAGAGCGAGAGAGAGAGCCAGAGAGAGACAGAGAGAGCCAGAGAGAGAGAGAGAGCCAGAGAGAGCCAGAGAGAGAGAGAGAGCCAGCGAGCGAGAGAGAGGGAGACACAGAATGGCAGAGAGAGCGATGCACACAGAGAGAGGGAGCGAAAGATTGGCAGAGAGAGGGAGCGAGAGATTGGCAGAGAGAGGGAGCGAGAGATTGGCAGAGAGAGGGAGTGCGAGACTGGCAGAGAGAGGGAGCGATGCACAGAGAGAGGGGGAGCGAGAGACTGGCAGAGGGAGCGATGCACAGAGAGAGAGAGGGAGCGAGAGACTGGCAGAGGGAGCGATGCACAGAGAGAGAGAGGGAGCGAGAGACTGGCAGAGGGAGCGATGCACAGAGAGAGAGAGGGAGCGCGAGACTGGCAGAGGGAGCGATGCACACACAGAGAGAGGGAGCGAGAGACTGGCAGAGGGAGCGATGCACACACACAGCCCGTGCGCGCGTGGCCAGACAGAACCACCACCTTCAAATTACCACCACCACCCCCCCCCCCCCACCTCACCACTTTCAACAACTTCCCCGTTTCACCGGGCGACTAACTTTGTGCTGCAGGAGTTGGGCTGCTCCTGGCAGCCGACGGGCAGGGAGAGGGCGGGCGGGGCGCCCTTGGGCAGGCTGTACATGTAGACGGCGCCGATGACCAGGCCGGCCCCCAGCGCGAAGTGCAGGTCCACGTGGAAGTCCAGCAGGTACACAGAGGCCACGGTGGAGAGGACGATGGAGAAGGAGGCGGCGAAGCCCTTCAGGATGTTGTCGGCATACTTGACCACCACGGCCACCAGCAGGCCTCCGAAGGCCTGGTTGGCCACCACGCACCAGACCATGGGCGTGTAGGCGTGGAAGAAGCCCCGCTCGGCCACGGCTGTGCCATCCTTCGACCACATGGCGGCCAGCCCCAGCAGCGTGCCAAACATCCCCAGCTGCACATTCCGCAGCCAGACCGAGGTGGAGCTGCCCTTCAGGATGCGCTCGAAGTAGACTCCGGCAAAGCCGGAGGAGTTGCAGGAGACCACCACCGCCAGCAGGCCCACCCAGTAGTTCTGGCCGGGGGCCCTGTCCGCCAGCGACCCAGCGCCCGCCTCCTGGGTCACCTGCACGATGGCGATGCCCACAAACAGCACCAGCAGCGACGCCCACTGCAGCCGACTCAGACTCTTCTTCAGCATCAGCACAGAGAACACGGCCGTGGTCAGGATCTTGAACTGGTACGTGACCTGTCGGGGCAGCAAGAAACACAAGGCGTGAAAGGCCAGCACAGGGGCAGGAGTCGGCCATTCGGCCCCTCGAGCCTGCTCCGCCATTTAATACGACCATGGCTGATCCCATCATGGACTCAGCTCCGCTTCCCTGCCCGCTCCCCTTATCGGTTAAGAAACTGTCTGTCTCTGTCTTGAATTTATTCAAAGGCCAGTTCGTTAGATAAATTCAAAAGGGGAGTTAGATGTGGCCCTTACGGCTAAAGGGATCAAGGGGCACGGAGAGAAAGCAGGAATGGGGTACTGAGGGAATGATCAGCCGTGATCATATTGAATGGTGGTGCAGGCTCGAGGGGCCGAATGGCCTACTCCTGCACCTATTTTCTATGTCTATCTCTGTCTTAAATATATATTCAATGTCCCGGCTTCCACAGCTCTCTGAGGCAGCGAATTCCACAGATTTACAACCCTCCGAGAGAAGAAATTCCTCCTCATCTCAGTTTTAAATGGGCGGCCCCTTATTCTAAGACCAAGCCCCCTAGTTCTAGTCTCCCCCATCAGTGGAAACATCCTCTCTGCATCCACCTTGTCGAGCCCCCTCATAATCTTATACGTTTTGATAAGATCACCTCTCATTCTTCTGAGTTCCAATGAGTAGAGGCCCAACCTCCTCAATCTTTCCTCATAAGTCAACCCCCTCATCCCTGGAATCAACCGAGTGAACCTTCTCTGAACAGCCTCCAAAGCAAGTATATCCTTTCGTAAATACGGAAGCCAGAACTGCACGCAGTACTCCAGGTGTGGCCTCACCAGTACCCTGTATAACTGGAGCAAGACTTCCCTGCTTTTATACTCCATCCCCTTTGCAATAAAGGTCAAGATACCATTGGCCTTCCTGATCACTTGCTGTACCTGCATACTATCCTTTTGTGTTTCATGCACAAGTAACCCCCAGGTCCCGCTGTACTGCGGCACTTTGCAATATTTGCAATATGGAAGTCAAAGTTGCACATAAGAAATCAGAGCAGGAGTCAGCCATTCGGCCCCTCGAGCCTGCTCCGCCATCTAATACGATCTTGGCTGATCATATTTCCACCTGCGTAACATGCACGTTACGCACGATGATTATTCTGGTATAATTACTTCTTCATTCAGGAGGGAGAAGTGTAATATAGAGCTACATCTCGTGGACTACTGAGGTAATGCAGCCATTGCTGTAAATACAACAAACATAAGAAATAGGAGCAGGAGTTGGCCATACAGTCCCCTCGAGCCTGCTCCGGCATTTAGTACGATCATGGCTGATCCGATCATGGACTCGGGTCCATTGTCAGAGGCAGTCCCTCGGAATCGAGGAAGACTTGCTTCCACTCTTAATAGGAGTTCTGAGGTGGCTGAACAGTCCAATATGAGAACCACAGATCCTTGAGGTACCCCACTGGTTACTGATTGCCAACCCGAGAATGACCCATTTATCCCGACTCTCTGTTTTCTGTTTGTTAGCCAATCCTCTATCCATGCTAATATATTACCCCCGACCCCGTGAACTTTGATATGTAACCTTCAGGGCTGCTGACCGAGGGCCGTGCTGCTCTTTGTCAGTCGGCGCGGACATGATGGGCCGAAATGGCCTCCTTCTGCCCCTGTAAATTTCTATGTTTGTACAATGACCCTGGACAATGCTGAACAAAGAGGATGGAGTATAAAAGCAGGGAAGTCTTGCTCCAGTTATACAGGGTATTGGTGAGGCCACACCTGGAGTACTGCGTGCAGTTTTGGCTTCCGTATTTACGAAAGGATATACTTGCTTTGGAGGCAGTTCAGAGAAGGTTCACTCGGTTGATTCCAGGGATGAGGGGGTTGACTTATGAGGAAAGGTTGAGGAGGTTGGGCCTCTACTCATTGGAGTGCAGAAGAATGAGAGGTGATCTTATCGAAACGTATCAGATTATGAGGGGGTTTGACAAGGTGGATGCAGAGAGGATGTTTCCACTGATGGGGGAGACTAGAACTAGGGGGCATGGTCTTAGAATAAGGGGCCGCCCATTTAAAACTGAGATGAGGAGGAATTTCTTCTCTCTGAGGGTTGTAAATCTGTGGAATTCGCTGCCTCAGAGAGCTGTGGAAGCCGGGACATTGAATATATTTAAGACCGAGATAGACAGTTTCTTAACCGATAAGGGGGCGGGCAGGGAAGTGGAGCTGAGTCCATGATCGGATCAGCCATGGTCGTATTAAATGGCGGAGCGGGCTCGAGGGGCCGAATGGCCGACTCCTGCTCCTATTTCTTATTTTCTTCTGTGTCCACGCCAGCCGACAAAGAGCAGCCCTGAAGGCTACATACAAACCTATGAACAATGACAGAAAGGCAAAGAGCACCCAGTCCGCCCCACATAACTGTGACACCCCTTACACTGAAACATTCTAACACTCCACCCCAACTGGAGCCACGTGATCTCCTGGGAGAGGCAAAAACCAGATTAAAAACCCACGGCAATTTAGGGAGAAAAATAATCTGGGAAAATTCCTCTCCGACCCATCCAGGCGATCGACACTAGACCAGGAGATCCCCCTGGCCGTATTCGATTCCCTGCAGTACTTACCGTTATACCTGCGCCGTCCAACAAAAGGTCATCCAGTCTAATCCCAATGACCAGCTCTGGGTCCGTAACCCTGCAGGTTGCTGCACTGTAAGTGCCCATCCAACCATCTCTTAAAAAGTGCTGAGGGTTTCTGCATCCACCACTCTCCCAGATCCCCACAACCCTCTGCGTAAAGAAGCCCCCCCTCAAATCCCCTCGAAACCTTCCACCAACCACCTGAAAACTATGTCCCCTTGCAATAGCCCCCTCCACCAATGGAAATAGGCCCTTGCTATCCACTGTGTCCAGGCCCCTCAATATTTTGCACACCTCGATGAGGTCTCCTCTCAACCTCCTCTGTTCCAATGAGAACAAACCCAGCCTATCCAATCTGTCCTCATAACTAAGATTCTCCATTCCAGGCAGCGTCCTAGTAGATCTCCTCTGCACCCTCTCTAGTCCAATCACATCCTTCGTATAATTGTGGTGACAGAGACCCTCCCCGGGAGAGGGGCATATCCTCCCCACCAACTTCCTCCCACCCTTCTTCAACTCGGTCATAAGCGTCCCCATTTTCCCTTTATCTTACCCTGTATGTCCCTTAACATCCAGGGCCCCCCCCCCCCCCAACCCCGAGATTAGTTAGTCCCGCCGTTTTTCTTTAAGGGAACATATTTGCTCTGAACCCTCCGGATCTCCTCCTTGAATGCCTCCCCCTGCTCGGACACTGATTTAACGTCAAGTAGCCGTTTCCAGTCCGCTGTGGCTAAATCACCTCTCGGCCTGGCAAAATTGGCTTTTCCCCAAATTGAGAACGTTTAATCCTGGTCTCTCCATGTCCTTTTTCATCATAACCTGAATCGGACTGAATTATGATCACTAGCACCTAAAGGCTCCCCCCCACTGATACCCCCTTCCACCTGCCCAGCTGCTAAACCCCTTAATAGAAACATAGAAAATAGGAGCAGGAGTCGGCTATTCGGCCCCTCAAGCCTGCACCATTCAATATGATCATGGCTGATTCTTTCCCAACACCATATTCCCGCTTTCTCCCCATACCCCTTGATGCCTTTTGTTTCGAGAAATCTGTCTATCTCCCTCTTAAATATATTCAGTGACTTGGCCCCCACAGCCTTCTGTGGTAGAGAATTCCACAGGTTCACCTCCCTCGGAGTGAAAACATTTCTCCTCATCTCGCTCCTAAATTTCCTACCCCGTATCCTGAGACTGTGTGAGCCCTTGTTCTAGACTTCCCAGCCCCGGGGGAAACATCCTCCCCGCATCCAGTCTGTCCAACCCCGTCGGAATTTTATACCTTTCAATGAGATCCCCTCTCATTCTTCTAAACTCCGGTGAATACAGGCCCAGTCGACCCAATCTCTCCTCGTACGGCAGTCCTGCCATCCCAGGAATCAGTCTGGTGAACCTTCGCTGCACTCCCTCTATGGCCAGTATATCCTTCCTTAGGTAAGGAGACCAAAACTGTGCACACAATACTCCAGGTGTGGTCTCACCAGGGCCCTGTATAACTGCAGTAAGACCTCCTTGCTCCTGTACTCAAACCCTCTCGCAATGAAGGCCAACATACCATTGGCCTTCCTCACTGCTTGCTGCACCTGCGTGTCTGCTTTCAATGACTGGTGTACAAGGACACCCAGGTCCCTCTGTACGTCGACACTTCCTCACTCACTATGGTTATTTCATCAAATAGTTCACACACCTCCTCCCCGACTGCAATAACTGTGTCGCCTCGATGTGATGTCCCACGTCTCGTGAGCTGTATATGCTTCACCTTCTTAAGCTCCCTATTCTCCAACTCACTGGGAGATTTGCCGTGGGGCTGTGGGGGGAAAAGAGGCAGATTGACCAGATAAAGGAGGGATATACTTGCATTGGAGGCAGTTCAGAGAAGGTTCACTCGGTCGATTCCTGAGATGAAGGGGTTGTCTTATGAGGAAAGGTTGAGTAGGTCGGGCCCTGTACCCATTGGAGTTTAGAAGAATGAGAGGCGATCTTATTGAAACGTATCAGATTCTGAGGGGGCTGGACAGGGTGGATGCAGAGAGGATGTTGCCCCCTCGTGGGGGGGAATCTAGAACTAGGGGGCACATAGTCTCAGAATAAGGGGGTCGCCCATTTAGGACGGAGATGAGGAGGAATTTCTTCCGGTGAATCTGTGGAATTCTCTGCCCCAGAGAGCTGTGGGGGCTGGGTCATTGAATATATTTAAGGTGGAGATGGACGGATTTTTGAGCGATAAGGGAGTGAAGGGGCGGGCGGGGAAGTGGAGCTGAGCCCAAGATCAGATCAGCCGCGGTCTTATTGAATGGCGGAGCGGGTTCGAGGGGCCGAATGGCCGACTCCTGCTCCTGTGTCTGATGTTCCTTCTGTAATAAAATGTCGATCGCACACACCGTACCTGGAATGTAGCAGCCGGGAGGTTAGAGATTGCCACGAACTGGAGATTATTCTGCAGTGTGTAGATGAGGGCAGGAACGGCCATCTTAAACGTGTCCATACGCTGGATGATGAGGCTGTCGTACAGATAGATAGCCAGGTCCTTTACGTTGCCTGCACAGGAAGGAGAGAGAGAGAGAGAGAGAGAGAGAGAGAGAGAGAGAGAGAGAGAGAGACCTTAAAGTAAAAGTACATTGAACACACCGACTTGGAAAGAATGCACTGGTCCCCAGCGCTCCGTGCCGGGGTTTATGCTCCAAACCAGGCCCCTCCCACCCCTCTCCATCTCACCCCATCACCATCTCCTTCCATTCCTTCCTTCCCCCCCCCCCCGTGTGTTTATCCAGCTTACCCCTTAAATGCTTCTGTGCCATTATATAAATGGAGAAAGATTGCAAAGTGCCGCAGTACAGCGGGACCTGGGGGTACTTGTGCATGAAACACAAAAGGATAGTATGCAGGTACAGCAAGTGATCAGGAAGGGCCAATGGTATCTTGGCCTTTATTGCAAAGGGGGATGGAGTATAAAAGCAGGGAAGTCTTGCTCCAGTTATACAGGGTATTGGTGAGGCCACACCTGGAGTACTGCGTGCAGTTCTGGTCGCCGTATTTAAGGAGGGATAGACTTGCTTTGGAGGCAGTTCAGAGAAGGTTCACTCGGTTGATTCCGGGGATGAAGGGGTTGACTTATGAGGAAAGGTTGAGCAGGTTGGGCCTGTATCCATTGGAGTTTAGGAGAATGAGAGGTGATCTTATTGAAACGTATCAGATTCTGAGGGGGCTGGGCAGGGTGGATGCAGAGAGGATGTTTCCCCCTCGTGGGGGAATCTAGAACTAGGGGGCACATAGTCTCAGAATAAGGGGTCGCCCATTTAGGACGGAGATGGAGGAGTAATTTCTTCTGGTGAATCTGTGGAATTCTCTGCCCCAGAGAGCTGTGGGGGCTGGGTCATTGAATATATTTAAGGTGGAGATGGACAGATTTTTGAGCGATAAGGGAGTGAAGGGGCGGGCGGGGAAGTGGAGCTGAGCCCAAGATCAGATCAGCCGCGATCTTATTAAACTGTGGAGCGGGCTCGAGGGGCCGAATGGCCGACTCCTGCTCCTTAAATGCATCGATACGATTGGCCTCGAGCCCTCCCTGTGGCAGCGAGTTCCACATTCTCACCCCTCTCTGGGTAAAGAGGCTTCTCCTGAATTCCCCATTGGGTTTATCAGTGACTGTCTGATATTGGTGGCCCCCGAGTTCTGGTCTCCCCCACAAGTGGGAACATCTTCTCTACGTCTACCCCATCGAACCCCCTTCATAATCTTACACCCCTCCATCAGCTCACCCCCCAGCCTTCGCTTTTCCAGAGAAACAGAAATTAAATCGCTCCGCGTGAACGTAGCGAGGAAAGTCACAATGCGGGTGTCACATGTTTGGATCAGCGAGGCACGGCCATCTTGTGGGGGAAGGCAACCAAGTCCGTTCCTTCTGGCTTCCCTCACCTTCGGTGATTTACACAAGGCCGTTCGCCCGCGGAGGGGCAATTGCTCTCTGACTGACCTCCAGACCGGCCCTGGGATAAAAGTTGGCCTCCATTTGCAAGGAGCTCGGAACAAGGGGGGGGGGGGGGAATACGGCAATTACGCTCTAAGTGACCGCAGGCCGCGCGCGACGCAGGTAAGCGCGCCTTCGGCTGACCGCAGCGGACCTGAAAGTGGGTGGGGTGGGGGGGGAATGCCACCTTAGCAGCAGAATGATACGCCGGGCGCGTCACGCGTCACACCGCTCTCACGGGGAGCAATGCCAAAGGAGGTCGGCGCGCATTAAAGGGGCGGAAAAGGGGTTAAAACAATACATATAAAATCGGGGCGACGACTTACCTCTTTTCTGCCCCAGCAGCAGAAGCAGGCAGGTGCAGAGTTTGACGAGCTCCACCATGACAACGGCGGACGTGGAGAAGAACTTGTTTCCCGGCGTCGTGCGGACATAGCGGATGCAGAGGATGACCGAGGCGTTCTGGAGCACCAGGACTATTAGGCTGGCGTACTTCACCTTTTCGTTCACTGCAAACGGGCGAAAAAACAGAGCGACCCCGCGTTAGGAGAGCGCCAGCAACCAGCCTCCAGCTCCCCGGTTCCCCAGTGTCGGCCGCGCCTCAGCGGGCAGTCCCCCCGCCTCGGAGTCACGAGGTTCTGGGTTCAAGTCCCACTCCAGGGACTCGAGCACAGAAATCTAGGCCGACGCTCCCACTGCGGTGCTGTACCTGCCCTGGGAGTGTTTGATGGGACAGTGTAGAGGGAGCTTTACTCTGTATCTAACCCCCTGTACCTGCCCTGGGAGTGTTTGATGGGACAGTGTAGAGGGAGCTTTACTCTGTATCGAACCCCCTGTACCTGCCCTGGGAGTGTTTGATGGGACAGTGTAGAGGGAGCTTTACTCTGTATCGAACCCCCTGTACCTGCCCTGGGAGTGTTTGATGGGACAGTGTAGACGGAGCTTTACTCTGTATCGAACCCCCTGTACCTGCCCTGGGAGTGTTTGATGGGACAGTGTAGAGGGAGCTTTACTCTGTATCTAACCCCCTGTACCTGCCCTGGGAGTGTTTGATGGGACAGTGTAGAGGGAGCTTTACTCTGTATCTAACCCCGTGCTGTACCTGCCCTGGGAGTGTGTGATGGGACAGTGTAGAGGGAGCTTTACTCTGTATCTAACCCCCTGTACCTGCCTTGGGAGTGTTTGATGGGGACAGTGTAGAGGGAGCTTACTCTGTATCTAACCCCCTGTACCTGCCCTGGGAGTGTTTGATGGGACAGTGTAGAGGGAGTTTTATCTAACCCCGTGCTGTACCTGCCCTGGGAGTGTTCTCCATTACCTTTGCATTGTGAAACATTGGTGTTAATACAGGAATGTCAGATTGCTGGTTCTATTGGTTCCCTTGCAGGATTAGAATGCTGATTATGTTAATGCCATACATTAATGCCGTTTACCGGAGCTGCACCTTAATGTAATTACACCATCTTGAATACCTAGAGTTTGGCCGGAGGAAACTTGAGTTTGCAGATCTCGGATGTCGAGATCCCCGCGCTCCTCCAATTCTGCCCTGTCGCGCATCCCCCGATTCCCATCGCTCCACCATCGGCGGCTGTGCCTTCAGCTGCTTGGGCCTCAAGCTCTGGAACTCCCTCCCTCAACCTCTCTCCCTCCTTCACAACATTCCTTATAAGCTACCTCTTTGATCAAGTTATTTTGCAACCGGTCCCCAAGATCTCCTCATGTGGCTTGGCGATCGAGGTCCGTCTGATTGACACTGCCGTGAAATGTCCTTGGGGTAGGGGAGGGGTTTGTTAAGCCGAAAGGTTCTGTAGACGGTCAGGCCAGAGCGAGACGAGAGCCAGAACCTGTCCGATCGCCGGGGACAGGGAGCAAAGCCGGAGAAAGGGGAAGAGAGAGATAGAGAGGCGCAGAGAAAGAGGCGCAGAGAGAGAGGCGCAGAGAGAGAGAGAGAGGCGCAGAGAGAGAGAGAGAGAGAGAGAGAGAGAGGCGCAGAGAGAGAGAGAGAGAGAGGCAGAGAGAGAGAGAGGCAGAGAGAGAGAGAGGCAGAGAGAGAGAGAGAGGCGCAGAGAGAGAGAGAGAGGCGCAGAGAGAGAGAGAGAGAGGCGCAGAGAGAGAGAGAGAGAGGCGCAGAGAGAGAGAGAGGCGCAGAGAGAGAGAGACAGGCGCAGAGAGAGAGACAGGCGCAGAGAGAGAGACAGAGGCGCAGAGAGAGAGAGGCGCAGAGAGAGAGAGGCGCAGAGAGAGAGAGAGGCGCAGAGAGAGAGAGAGGCGCAGAGAGAGAGAGGCGCAAAGAGAGAGAGGCGCGCAGAGAGAGAGAGAGGCGCAGAGAGAGAGAGAGAGAGAGGCGCAGAGAGAGAGAGAGGCACAGAGAGAGAGAGAGAGAGAGAGAGAGAGAGAGGCGCAGAGAGAGAGAGAGGCGCAGAGAGAGAGAGGCGCAGAGAGAGAGAGAGGCGCAGAGAGAGAGAGAGGCGCAGAGAGAGAGAGAGGTGCAGAGAGAGAGAGGCGCAGAGAGAGAGAGGCGCAGAGAGAGAGAGGCGCAGAGAGAGAGAGGCGCAGTCTGCCATGTGGAACCTTATTGAAAGCCTTGCTGATCCATCCCCCTTGCAAAAACAACAATCTGTATTTATATAGCACCTTTAATGTAGTGAAACAGGATATTATGAGATTAAAAAACCCCGACAACATTCCATTTGCCTTCCGAATTACTTGCTGCAGCTGTAATTCGGTAAATTTTGGCGTTTCATGTATGAGCACACCCAGGTCCCTCTGTATTCTTCCTACCAAAGTGGATAACCTCACATTTTCCCACATTATACTCCAAATGTTTGCCCACTCGCTTAACCTGTCCATATCCCAGATTTTTTGCGTCCTCCTCATAACTTGCTTTCCCACCGACCGTTAGCAGTAGCGGGACATTTGGAAAAGCAAAATTCGGTCAGGCAGAGTCAGCATGGATTTATGAAGGGGAAGACATGTTTGACAAATTTGCTGGAGTTCTTCGAGGATGTAACGAACAGGGTGGATAAAGGGGAACCAGTGGATGTGATGTATTTGGATTTCCAGAAGGCATTCGATAAGGTGCCACATAAAAGGTTACTGCACAAGATAAAAGTTCACGGGGTTGGGGGTAATATATTAGCATGGATAGAGGATTGGCTAACTAACAGAGAGTCGGGATAAATGGTTCATTCTCTGGTCAGTAACTAGTGGGGTGCCGCAGGGATCAGTGCTGGGGCCCCAACTATTTACAATCTATATTAACGACTTGGAAGAAGGGACCGAGTGTAACGTAGACAAGTTTGCTGACGATACAAAGATGGGAGGAAAAGCAATGTGTGAGGAGGACACACAGAATCTGCAAAAGGGCACAGACAGGCTGAGTGAGTGGGCAAAAATTTGGCAGATGGAGTATAATGTTGGAAAGTGTGAGGTCATGCACTTTGGCAGAAAAACAATCAAAGAGCAAGTTATTATTTAAATGGAGAAAGATTGCAAAGTGCCGCAGTACAGCGGGACCTGGGGGTTACTTGTGCATGAAACACAAAAGGTTAGTATGCAGGTACAGCAAGTGATCAGGAAGGCCAATGGTATCTTGGCCTTTATTGCAAAGGGGATGGAGTATAAAAGCAGGGAAGTCTTGCTCCAGTTATACAGGGTATTGGTGAGGCCACACCTGGAGTACTGCGTGCAGTTCTGGTCTCCGTATTTAAAGAGGGATATACTTGCATTGGAGGCAGTTCAGAGAAGGTTCACTCGGTTGATTCCGGGGGACGAGGGGGTTAACTTATGAGGAAAGGTTGAGTAGGTTTGGCCTGTACTCATTGGAATTCAGAAGAATGAGAGGTGATCTTATCGAAACGTATCAGATTATGAGGGGGCTCGACAAGGTGGATGCAGAGAGGATGTTCCCACTGATGGGGGAGACTAGAACTAGGGGGCATGGTCTTAGAATAAGGGGCCGCTCATTTAAAACTGAGATGAGGAGGAATTTCTTCTCTCAGAGGGTTGTAAATCTGTGGAATTCACTGCCTCAGAGAGCTGTGGAAGCCGGGACATTGAATATATTTAAGACAGAGATAGACAGTTTCTTAACCGATCAGGGGGCGGGCAGGGAAGTGGAGCTGAGTCCATGATCGGATCAGCCATGGTCGTATTAAATGGCGGAGCAGGTTCGAGAGGCCGTATGTCCTACTCCTGCTCCGATTTCTTATCTTATTCCCACATTACAACAGTGACTACACTCCAAAAGTATTTCATTGGCCGTAACGAGCTTCGAGACGTCTGTTGGTCATGAAAGGTGCTATATTCTGTCTCTCCCCTCAGGTACTGTTCCCCCTCATCTCCTTCGAATCTATCGTCATCACTGCTCTCGTCAAAAATAACCAACCCTTGACCCCCACTTTGCTGGCTAGCTGCTGCCCCATCTTCCAACCCATTCGGCCCCTCGAGCCTGCTCCTCCATTCAATAAGATCACCGCTGATCTCTCTCTCTCTCTCTCTCTCTCTCTCTCGCCCTCGCTCTTCCCGCCCCCTCCAAAAACAAAAATAATCCTGGGATCCTGCATCACCCACACCCCCACACAAACCCCGCCGGAAAGACAAGAAACCCAACCCTTGCTTCTGGGATCTTGCTGTGCATCTCTCCCTCCCCCACCTCCAGAAAAAAACAACAGCAATCCTAGGATCTTACACTGCCTCTCTCTCTCTCTCTCCCTCCCTCCCTCCCTCGGGGAGACTAGAACTAGGGGGGGGGCACAGCCTCAAAATACGGGGGGGGGGAAGCCAATTTAAAAGCGAGTTGAGAAGGAATTTCTTCTCCCAGAGGGTTGTGAATCTGTGGAATTCTCTGCCCAAGGAAGCAGTTGAGGCTAGCTCATTGAATGTGTTCAAGTCACAGATAGATAGATTTTTAAGCAATAAGGGAATTAAGGGTTACGGGGAGCGGGCGGGTAAGTGGAGCCGAGTCCACGGCCAGATCAGCCATGATCTTGTTGAATGGCGGAGCAGGCTCGAGGGGCTAGATAGCCTCCTCCTGTTCCTAATTCTTATGTTCTTATGGATGTTTCCCACTGATGGGGGAGACTAGAACTAGGGGGCATGGTCTTAGAATAAGGGGCCGCCCATTTAAAACTGAGATGAGGAGGAATTTCTTCTCTCCGAGGGTTGTAAATCTGTGGAACTCGCTGCCTCAGAGAGCTGTGGGAGCCGGGACATTGAATATATTTAAGACAGAGATAGACAGTTTCTTAACCGATAAGGGGGCGGGCAGGGAAGTGGAGCTGAGTCCATGATCGGATCAGCCATGGTCGTATTAAATGGCGGAGCAGGCTCGAGGGGCCGAATGGCCGACTCCTGCTCCTAATTCTTATGTTCTCCCCCCCCACCCCCCAAAAAAAAAACAGTACTGGGATCTTGCAGTGCATCTATATACCCTCTCCCTACCCCCACCCCCAAGCCAAAAAAAACCCCTTGCCTCTGGGATCTTGCTGTTCCCCCCCACCCCCACCATTACCAGCAATGGGGCAAGTTGGCCAAAAAAAGTGCATCTTTTGCCGTAAAGTGGATTGCCCTGGGTCGGTGGGGATTGTCGTAAAGTGCGGCCCTCACCCGACAGGCTCCGGGACTCGGGCTCCCCGCCGCCTGCAGTCCTCTCCTTCTCCGCCGCCACCGCCGCCGCCATCCTGCCGCTTTCCACGTCCTCCTCCTCCTCCTCCGGCGCTCCCTCTCTCTCTCTCTCTCTCTCCTTCCTTCTCTCTCTCTCTCTCTCTCTGCCTAGCCTCGTCAACCGCCCACCTGTGGCCACTGCGCCTGCGCGCGCTCCCGACACAGCGCCGCCCGCAGGCCGGGCGGACCTCAAGCCGCCACTCACTGCGCGTGCGCCGCGTCGCTTCCCCTCCCAACGCAGCGCCGCCTGCGGCCCGGAGGGCGGGCGGGGGGTGGAGGAGCATCAGTCCTGCCTGAGTACGCATGCGCGGCTCAGGTCCGACTCCCGAAAGTGGCGCCACCCGCAGTCCAGGAGGAGCGACAATCCCCCCCCGCGGCACTACGCATGCGCCGCTCAGCTTTCACTCCAGCCACAGCGCCGCCCGCAGGCCGCGCGCAGCAGCAATCCCCGCCGCGATAACGCATGCGCTGAGCAGCTTTTTTTTTTCCTTAACTCCACACACAGCGCCACCGCAAGACCGGGAGGAGCAAACGCCAGGTTCCACAAACCCCTCACACTACGCATGCGCCGGGCCCGGCTGCTTTGACTCCGCCCCCAACCCAGCACAGCGCCGCCCGCAGGCCGGGAGCAGCAACAGCCGGGAGCAGCACTGGCGCACCTCCCGCGGCGTTGCTCATCAGCACACAGGATCGAGTGCCATTTTCAGGGTTTTTGTGGGGAAGGGGGCGAGGGCCAGGGGGATACTTGGACGACGAGGGTTGGGGGGGGGGTAGATGGAATTCACACTCCCCCACCCCGTATTTCGCACCCAATTTTTTAATTCCCCTCCGACAAGTCAGCCGACCACGTGGAGGTCAGGCGGCGCTCTGTCAGTCTCGTCGGCCTCTCGCCTCCGCATCACAAGGTCCTGGGTTTCGAGACCTCCCCCCCCCGCCCATTCCCCACACCACCCCACCGCCCCCCCGCTCCAGAGACACGAGCAAAAAAATCCAGCCGGTTACACCACTCCCGGTGCTGGATAGAAACAATTGCATTTATATAGCGCCTTTCATGACCACCGGACGTCCCAAAGCGCTTCACAGCCAATGGCGTACTATCGGAGTGGGCTCACTGTTGTAATGTGGGAAACGCCAATTGTCGCACAGCAAGCTCCCACACACAGCGATGTGATAATGACCCGGATCGTCTGTTTTAGTGATGTTGGTCGAGGGATAAATATTGGCCCCAGGACACCGGGGAGAACTCCCCCTGCTCTTCTTCCAATAGTGACCCCGGGATCTTTTACATCCATCCGAGAGGGCAGACGGGGCCTCGGTTTAATGTCTCATCCCGAAATACAGCCCCTCCGACAGTGCGGGGCTCCCTCAGTACTGCCCCTCCGACTGTGCGGGGCTCCCTCAGTACCGCCCCTCCGACAGTGCGGGGCTCCCTCAGTACCGCCCCTCCGACAGTGCGGGGCTCCCTCAGTACTGCCCCTCCGACAGTGCGGCGCTCCCTCAGTACCGCCCCTCCGACAGTGCGGCGCTCCCTCGGTACTGCCCCTCCGACAGTGCGGCGCTCTCTCAGTACTGCCCCTCCGACAGTGCGGCGCTCCCTCAGTACCGCCCCTCCGACAGTGCGGGGCTCCCTCAGTACTGCCCCTCCGACAGTGCGGCGCTCCTTCAGTACCGCCCCTCCGACAGTGCGGCGCTCCCTCAGTACCGCCCCTCCGACAGTGCGGCGCTCCCTCAGTACCGCCCCTCCGACAGTGCGGGGCTCCCTCAGTACTGCCACTCCGACAGTGCAGTGCTCCCTCAGTACCGCCCCTCCGACAGTACGGCGCTCCCTCAGTACCGCCCCTCCGACAGTGTGGGGCTCCCTCAGTACCGCCCCTCCGACAGTGCGGGGCTCCCTCAGTACTGCCACTCCGACAGTGCGGCGCTCTCTCAGTACTGCCCCTCCGACAGTGCGGCGCTCCCTCAGTACCGCCCCTCCGACAGTGCGGGGCTCCCTCAGTACTGCCCCTCCGACAGTGCGGCGCTCCTTCAGTACCGCCCCTCCGACAGTGCGGCGCTCCCTCTGTACCGCCCCTCCGACAGTGCGGCGCTCCCTCAGTACCGCCCCTCCGACAGTGCGGGGCTCCCTCAGTACTGCCACTCCGACAGTGCGGTGCTCCCTCAGTACCGCCCCTCCGACAGTACGGCGCTCCCTCAGTACCGCCCCTCCGACAGTGTGGGGCTCCCTCAGTACCACCCCTCCGACAGTGCTGCACTCCCTAAGTACCGCCCCTCCGACAGTGCTGCACTCGCTCAGTAATGCTCCTCCGACAGAGCGGGGCTCCCTCAGTACTGCCCCTCCGACAGAGCGGGGCTCCCTCAGTACTGCCCCTCCGACAGTGCGGGGCTCCCTCAGTACTGCCCCTCCGACAGTACGGCTCTCCCTCAGTACTGCCCCTCCGACAGTGCGGTGCTCCCTCAGTAACTCCCCTCCGACAGTGCGGCGCTCCCTCAGTACTGCCCCTCCGACAGTGCGGCACTCCCTCAGTACCGCCCCTCCGACAGTGCGGCGCTCCCTCAGTACCGCCCCTCCGACAGTGCGGGGCTCCCTCAGTACTGCCCCTCCGACAGTGCGGCACTCCCTCAGTACCGCCCCTCCGACAGTGCGGCGCTCCCTCAGTACCGCCCCTCCGACAGTGCGGGGCTCCCTCAGTACTGCCCCTCCGACAGCGCTAATGCTTCAGTCTCAACCGTGGCTCAGGGAGCAGCTCTCTTGCCTCTGTGTCAGAAGGTTGTGGGTTCAAGTCCCACTCCAGTGAGTTGAGCACAATAATCTAGGCTGACACTCCCAGTGTAGTACTGAGGGAGGGCCGGTACTGAGGGAGCCCCACACTGTCGGAGGGGCGGTACTGAGGGAGCGCCGTACTGTCGGAGGGGCGGTACTGATGGAGCCCCGCACTGTCGGAGGGGCGGTACTGAGGGAGTGCAGCACTGTCGGAGGGGCGGTACTGAGGGAGTGCCGCACTGTCGGAGGGGCGGTACTGAGGGAGTGCAGCACTGTCGGAGGGGCAGTACTGAGGGAGTGCCGCACTGTCGGAGGGGCGGTACTGAGGGAGCCCCGCACTGTCGGAGGGGCGGTACTGAGGGAGCGCCGCACTGTCGGAGGGGCGGTACTGAGGGAGTGCCGCACTGTCGGAGGGGCAGTACTGAGGGAGCGCCGCACTGTCGGAGGGGCAGTACTGAGGGAGCCCCGCACTGTCGGAGGGGCAGTACTGAGGGAGCCCCGCTCTGTCGGAGGGGCAGTACTAAGGGAGCCCCGCTCTGTCGGAGGAGCATTACTGAGCGAGTGCAGCACTGTCGGAGGGGCGGTACTTAGGGAGTGCAGCACTGTCGGAGGGGCGGTACTGAGGGAGCGCCGCACTGTCGGAGGGGCAGTACTGAGGGAGCCCCGCACTGTCAGAGGGGCAGTACTGAGGGAGCCCCGCTCTGTCGGAGGGGCGGTACTGAGGGAGTGCAGCACTGTCGGAGGGTCAGTACTGAGGGAGCCCCGCTCTGTCGGAGGGGCAGTACTGAGGGAGTGCAGCACTGTCGGAGGGGCGGTACTGAGGGAGCGCCGCACTGTCGGAGGGGCGGTACTGAGGGAGTGCCGCACTGTCGGAGGGGCGGTACTGAGGGAGCCCCGCTCTGTCGGAGGGGCAGTACTGAGGGAGCGCCGCACTGTCGGAGGGGCGGTACTGAGGGAGTGCTGCACTGTCGGAGGGGCGGTACGGAGCGAGTGCAGCACTGTCGGAGGGGCGGTACTGAGGGAGTGCAGCACTGTCGGAGAGACGGTACTGAGGGAGTGCCGCACTGTCTGAGGGGCAGTACTGAGGGAGCCCCGCACTGTCGGAGGGGCAGTACTGAGGGAGCCCCGCTCTGACGGAGGCGCAGTACTGAGGGAGTGCAGCACTGTCAGAGGGGCGGTACTGAGGGAGCGCCGCTCTGTCGGAGGGGCAGTACTGAGGGAGTGCAGCACTGTCGGAGGGGCGGTACTGAGGGAACCCCGCTCTGTCGGAGGGGCAGTACTGAGGGAGTGCAGCACTGTCGGAGGGGCGGTACTGAGGGAGTGCCGCACTGTCGGAGGGGCGGTACTGAGGGAGTGCAGCACTGTCGGAGGGGCAGTACTGAGGGAGTGCCGCACTGTCGGAGGGGCAGTACTGAGGGAGCGCCGCACTGTCGGAGGGGCAGTACTGAGGGAGCCCTGCACTGTCGGAGGGGCGGTACTGAGGGAGCGCCGCACTGTCGGAGGGGCGGTACTGAGGGAGTGCCGCACTGTTGGAGGGGCGGTACTGAGGGAACGCCGCACTGTCGGAGGGTCAGTACTGAGGGAGTGCCGCACTGTCGGAGGGGCGGTACTGAGGGAACGCCGCACTGTCGGAGGGGCAGTACTGAGGGAGTGCCGCACTGTCGGAGGGGCGGTACTGAGGGAGCCCCGCACTGTCGGAGGGGCAGTACTGAGGGAGTGCCGCACTGTCGGAGGGGCAGTACTGAGGGAGTGCCGCACTGTCGGAGGGGCAGTACTGAGGGAGTGCCGCACTGTCGGAGGGGCGGTACTGAGGGAGCGCTGCACTGTCGGAGGGGCGGTACTGAGGGAGCGCCGCACTGTCGGAGGGGCGGTACTGAGGGAGCGCCGCACTGTCGGAGGGGCGGTACTGAGGGAGTGCAGATAGGAGGAGAATGTGTTTACGCAGCGAGTTGTTGTGATCGGGAACGCGCTGCCTGAAAGCTCGGTGGGAGCAGATTCAATAGTAACTTTCAAACCGGGGATTGGATAAATGCCTGAAGGGGGAAAATGTGCCGGGGCTGTGGGGAAAGGGCAGGGGGGAGTGTGGGACTGATTGGGGTCGCTCTGTCACAGAGGCGGCACAGCACGGGCTCCATGGGCCCAATGGGATCCTGCTGTGCGGTATAATTCTGCGATTTGACGGACACCCCCCTGTTCACTCAGTCTGCCTTCCCTCCGACAGCTGGCCACCTTTTAAAACCCACCTCTGTGATGGTCTTCGAGTCTCTGCTGCTCTTTGCCACCCTGGGATTGGGAGCGTCTGAGCTGTGACCCCGGGTCCCTCTGCCCAGCTTCGCAGTGGCCAGCAGGTGGCGGAGTTTGCCACAGATTTATAAAGGGTTTCAGAACCGGAGGGGGCCGTTCAATGTAACAGGCTCGAGGGGCTGAACGGCCCCCTCCGGTTCCTAATGTAACAGACTCGAGGGGCTGAACGGCCTCCTCCTGTCCCTAATGTAACAGGCTCGAGGGGCTGAACGGCCTCCTCCTGTCCCTAATGTAACAGGCTCGAGGGGCTGAACGGCCTCCTCCTGTCCCTAATGTAACAGGCTCGAGGGGCTGAACGGCCTCCTCCTGTCCCTAATGTAACAGGCTCGAGGGGCTGAATGGCCCCCTCCTGTCCCTAATGTAACAGGCTCGAGGGGCTGAATGGCCTCCTCCTGTCCCTAATGTAACAGGCTCGAGGGGCTGAACGGCCTCCTCCTGTCCCTAATGTAACAGGCTCGAGGGGCTGAACGGCCTCCTCCTGTCCCTAATGTAACAGGCTCGAGGGGCTGAACGGCCTCCTCCTGTTCCTAATGTAACACACTCGAGGGGCTGAACGGCCTCCTCCTGTTCCTAATGTAACAGCCTCGAGGGGCTGAACGGCCTCCTCCTGTCCCTAATGTAACAGGCTCGAGGGGCTGAATGGCCTCCTCCTGTCCCTAATGTAACAGGCTCGAGGGGCTGAACGGCCTCCTCCTGTCCCTAATGTAACAGGCTCGAGGGGCTGAACGGCCTCCTCCTGTCCCTAATGTAACAGGCTCGAGGGGCTGAACGGCCTCCTCCTGTTCCTAATGTAACAGGCTCGAGGGGCTGAACGGCCTCCTCCTGTCCCTAATGTAACAGGCTCGAGGGGCTGAACGGCCTCCTCCTGTTCCTAATGTAACAGGCTCGAGGGGCTGAACGGCCTCCTCCTGTTCCTAATGTAACAGGCTCGAGGGGCTGAACGGCCTCCTCCTGTCTCTAATGTAACAGGCTCGAGGGGCTGAATGGCCTCCTCCTGTCCCTAATGTAACAGGCTCGAGGGGCTGAACGGCCTCCTCCTGTCCCTAATGTAACAGGCTCGAGGGGCTGAACGGCCTCCTCCTGTTCCTAATGTAACACACTCGAGGGGCTGAACGGCCTCCTCCTGTTCCTAATGTAACAGCCTCGAGGGGCTGAACGGCCTCCTCCTGTCCCTAATGTAACAGGCTCGAGGGGCTGAATGGCCTCCTCCTGTCCCTAATGTAACAGGCTCGAGGGGCTGAACGGCCTCCTCCTGTCCCTAATGTAACAGGCTCGAGGGGCTGAACGGCCTCCTCCTGTCCCTAATGTAACAGGCTCGAGGGGCTGAACGGCCTCCTCCTGTTCCTAATGTAACAGGCTCGAGGGGCTGAACGGCCTCCTCCTGTCCCTAATGTAACAGGCTCGAGGGGCTGAACGGCCTCCTCCTGTTCCTAATGTAACAGGCTCGAGGGGCTGAACGGCCTCCTACTGTCCCTAATGTAACAGACTCGAGGGGCTGAACGGCCTCCTCCTGTCCCTAATGTAACAGACTCGAGGGGCTGAATAGCCTCCTCCTGTTCCTGTGTTGCGATTTGTACACACACACACTGTACCACAGACTGAAGATTGCAAACCATTTTAATTTTATTGCACATCCAAACCAAGTTCATAAATACACAGGTTTTCGAGAGATGACACAGAGAATTAAACACCACTCGGAACAGGTTACACATTGGAAAAATAAATGTGATGCAAGTTGGTTCCCTGAGGGATCGTTCAATACACAAGGATTTAAAGCCCGGGCACCAGGAACAATGCCAGTGATTGGCCAGAATCCCACCCACCTCAGACCACCGCTCTGATCTTCTCCTGTCCCCTCTCTTATTCCCCCTCCCTCACCATCGCTCCGTGATTCTCCTGAAGGCACTGCCACGGCACACAGGGTCCATCGCGTGTCGGCACTTCGACTGCAGGGTGCGTCACACTCCGCTTCAATTCCCTCCCGCCGCAAGCCACAGCGTAAAGACAAAGTATTATTTAAATGCTGATATCTCAGGAAGTGTCGATGTACAGAGGGACCTGGGTGTCCTTGTACACCAGTCATTGAAGGCAGACACGCAGGGGCAGCAAGCAGTGAGGAAGGCCAATGGTATGTTGGCCTTCATTGCGAGAGGGTTTGAGTACAGGAGCATGGAGGTCTTACTCCAGTTATACAGGGCCCTGGTGAGACCACACCTGGAGTATTGTGTGCACAGTTTTGGTCTCCTTACCGAAGGAAGGATATACTGGCCATAGAGGGAGTGCAGCGAAGGTTCACCAGACTGATTCCTGGGAGGGCAGGACTGTCGTATGAGGTGAGATTGGGTCGACTGGGCCTGTATTCACCGGAGTTTAGAAGAATGAGAGGGGATCTCATTGAAAGGTATAAAATTCTGACGGGGTTGGACAGACTGGATGCGGGGAGGATGTTTCCCCCGGGGCTGGGAAGTCTAGAACAAGGGCTCACACAGTCTCAGGATACGGGGTAGGAAATTTAGGAGCGAGATGAGGAGAAATGTTTTCACTCCGAGGGAGGTGAACCTGTGGAATTCTCTACCACAGAAGGCTGTGGAGGCCAAGTCACTGAATATATTTAAGAGGGAGACAGATAGATTTCTAGACACACAAGGCAGCAAGGAGTATGGGGAGAAAGTGGGAATATGGTGTTGGGATAGAGGATCAGCCATGATCATATTGAATGGCAGTGCAGGGGCTGAACGGCCTCCTCCTGTCCCTAATGGAACAGGCTCGAGGGGCTGAACGGCCTCCTCCTGTCCCTAATGTAACAGGCTCGAGGGGCTGAACGGCCTCCTCCTGTCCCGAATCTAACAGACTCGAGGGGCTGAACGGCCTCCTCCTGTTCCTAATGTAACAGGCTCTAGGGGCTGAACGGCCTCCTCCTGTCCCTAATGTAACAGGCTCGAGGGGCTGAACGGCCTCCTCCTGTTCCTAATATAACAGGCTCGAGGGGCTGAACGGCCCCCTCCTGTTCCTAATGTAACAGGCTCGAGGGGCTGAACGGCCTCCTCCTGTTCCTAATGTAACAGGCTCGAGGGGCTGAACAGCCTCCTCCTGTCCCGAATGTAACAGGCTCGATGGGCTGAATGGCCTCCTCCTGTCCCTGATGTAACAGGCTCGAGGGGCTGAACGGCCTCCTCCTGTCCCTAATGTAACAGGCTCGAGGGGCTGAACGGCCTCCTCCTGTCCCTAATGTAACAGGCTCGAGGGGCTGAACGGCCCCCTCCTGTCCCTAATGTAACAGGCTCGAGGGGCTGAACGGCCTCCTCCTGTCCCTAATGTAACAGGCTCGAGGGGCTGAACGGCCTCCTCCTGTCCCTAATGTAACAGGCTCGAGGGGCTGAACGGCCTCCTCCTGTTCCTAATGTAACAGGCTCGAGGGGCTGAACGGCCTCCTCCTGTTTCTGTTTCTTCGGACAGTTGCTGGGGTCTACAAGTTTTACCGGGACGGACCGGTGGGGAAGGGGGGAAGTGGGGAGAATGCAGAGAGAGGGGAAGGAGGGAGGTGAGAGAATGTATTTATATCACAAACGTAGGATAGCACCTTAAATCGGACAGTCACACGTCCAGCTCCGATTCGGAGAGCATTCTTAAAACGTTCTATAAATGTTATAGACATTAATATCCACTTTTCTGATCACTGATCAACCAAATGGGGGGACGGGGGGGCAGGGGTGATTTTTTTAAACTCTGGTGTCAAAGCCGCAGCCCTCTTTGCCGATATCCTCCTCTCCCCCACCCGGCATCGCTCGGGCGCTCCAATCTGACCCGGCTATTTGGCCATGTGGGGCATCGCTGCCTAGCGAAATCTGGCCGCAAACCCGCTGGGTGGAGGCGAGCAGTCCGGGGGTGGGGGAGGGGTGTTTTGGGGGAAGGGAGATGATAAGAGGGGGGGCCCCGGGGGACGGGGTGGGGCGGCCTCGATTGTCGGCCGAACCCACGCTGTACCTTTCAGATAAACTGACCCTGTGCTGTCGGAGGGGCAGTACTGAGGGAGTGCCGCACTGTCAGAGGGGCAGTACTGAGGGAGTGCCGCACTGTCGTAGGGGCGGTACTGAGGGAGTGCTGCACTGTCGGAGGGGCGGTACTGAGGGAGTGCCGCACTGTCGGAGGGGCGGTACTGAGGGAGCGCCGCACTGTCGGAGGGGCGGTACTGAGGGAGCGCCGCACTGTCGGAGGGGCGGTACTGAGGGAGTGCCGCACTGTCGGAGGGGCGGTACTGAGGGAGCACCGCACTGTCGGAGGGGCAGTACTGAGGGAGCGCCGCACTGTCGGAGGGGCGGTACTGAGGGAGCGCCGCACTGTCGGAGGGGCGGTACTGAGGGAGTGCCGCACTGTCGGAGGGGCGGTACTGAGGGAGCCCCGCACTGTCGGAGGGGCGGTACTGAGGGAGCGCACCACTGTCGGAGGGGCGGTACTGAAGGAGCCCCGCACTGTCGGAGGGGCGGTACTGAGGGAGTGCCGCACTGTCGGAGGGGCGGTACTGAGGGAGTGCCGCACTGTCGGAGGGGCGGTACTGAGGGAGTGCCGCACTGTCGGAGGGGCGGTACTGAGGGAACGCCGCACTGTCGGAGGGGCCGTCTTTCGGGATGAGACATTAAACCGAGGCCCCGCCCTGTCTGCCCTCTCAGGTGGGATGTAAAAGATCCCACGGCCACGATTGGTGGGTGGGAAGTTTTCCCCGGTGTTCTGGGGCCAATATTTGCCGCCGTCTTCTCTCGCTGTTGACAGGGCGTTCCCACGGGCTCCTCTGTCTAGCTCTCGGTCAGCGCCGTGCGTCTCTCCTCCCACCACATGGGAGGCGACAGAGAGCGTGCACTGTGGCTATTCTGGCCCCCCTGTTACAGGCTCTCCTGGCTGGACTGGCACACGGTCTGTTCGGCCGGGGAGCGGGGTCCATCCGTGTGGAGGTCCCACTGCATCCACGGGTGGCTCAGGATCTGCTCCAGGCTCGGCCGCTTGGCAGGGAGCTTCGATAGGCACCATCGGATCAACTCCTCGCACTCTGTGGGGCAACACAGGGGGGGTTAGTGGGGGCAGTGTGAGAGAGAGAGAGAGGGAGGGGGAGAGAGGGAGGGGGGAGAGAGAGAGAGGCAAAGAGAGAGAGGCAGAGAGAGAGTGAGAGAGAGACAGAGAGAGAGAGACAGAGAGAGAGAGAGAGAGACAGAGAAAGACAGAGAGAGAGAGAGAGAGAGAGGCAGAGAGAGACAGAGAGGCAGACAGAGAGAGAGAGAGAGAGAGGCAGAGAGAGACAGAGAGAGAGAGAAAGACAGAGACAGAGAGAGAGAGAGAGAGGCAGAGAGAGATAGAGACAGAGAGAGAGTGAGAGAGAGAC
>NW_027252350.1:0-26600 GCF_044704955.1 Pristiophorus japonicus | reverse complement strand
ACCCTGGGTTCTACTACATTTGAGTCAGAAGGTTCATGTTCTAGTCCCACTTCAGAACTTCAGCATACAAATTAGATTGGTGCTCTAGAACAGAACTGAGGGAATGCTGCATGCTATAGACACCATACTTCAGATGAGAACTGCAAGGTTCATATGCCTGTTCCAGTGGTTCAAAGTGCCCACCCCGTAACCTGGTCAAAATTGTTCCCCCAGTCAATGCCACCAAAACATATTAACTAGTCATTCATCTCTTAGCTATTTGAGAGATATTCCTGTGTGCAAAATGGCTGTCACACTACTTACATAATAATAGTCACTGCATTTCAGAGCATTTAATTATATGTAAAGTGTTTGGAGACATTTCTGAATAGCACGATAACAGTTATATAAATGTTACTTTCTTTATTTCGCTATCTATCGGAAAAGATAGTACACAGTATTAATAGCCTACAAACAAAACAACTTTTTGGGCCAAAGTTTCCACATGATTTGCGCCTGATTTTTTAGGAGCAACTGGTGGAGAACGGACTATCTTAGAAATCGCAATTCTCCACATTTTCTTTTCTGCAGTTCTAGTCAGGTAGAACAGTTCCACTTTGGAACAGAATTTTTTCTTCAAAAGGGGGCGTGTCCGGCCACTGACGCCTGATTTGAAAGTTTCCACAGTGAAAACGTACTCCAAACTAACTTAGAATGGAGCAAGTGAAGATTTTTGTAGAACTGAAAAAACCTGTTCTACACATTAAAAAATCAGGCGCAGGTTACAAATTCGGCGTCCAGAACGAGGTTGGGGGTGGGGGGGGAAGTCATTAAATTCTACAATAAATCCTTTATACTTATACAAATATTATACAAATAAATCCAACCCGAATAAAAATTTATAAGCAAAGAAAAGATTAAATAAACCATCTTCCGACCTGTGTGAAAGTGCTTCAGCCAGGGAGAATGCTGCAGCAAGCCTCACAAAACGAGGCAGCCGTTCCCGAACGCGGGGGGGGGGCGTTCCAGACGGCGGGGAGGGACCCAACCGACCAACCGCAGGGGGGGGGGGGGGGGGGGGGGGAGAGAGAAGCCGTTCCAGACGGCGGGCGAGCGACCGAACGCAAGGGGGGGGGGGGCCATTTCGGGCGGGCAAGCGGGGGGAGGGCGGGACCGACCGACCGCAGCCAGGGGGGCGGGGGAGCCGTTCCAGACGGCAGGAGGGAGGGAGAGAAGGAGACAGAAGGCTGCAGGAAGCCTCAGAAATTGAGGAGCCATTTCCCGATGGCAAAAGGGGGAGGTCGTCAGGAAACGGATGCCTCAACTTTCTGAGGCTGCCTGCAGCCTTCTCAATGCTGATGTGCTGATAGTAATGTGCTTTTATTAAAAAATGTTCAAAAACTAAACAGCTACAAAGAACTACAAAAATGGCCATGTGCCAATGTTTCCTTCACACTGCGCATGCGCGAATGCTGCAACGCGCGCGCGCAGCGTTGCCGGCAGGAAAAAAAACTAATTTAAATAGTACCCGCCCCCTCCCACTAACAAAATCGGCGCCGCGCCAAACAGACAAGGAACTGCAGAACGCTCCAGAATCGTGAGGTTTTTTTCCGGTGCCGTTTTAGGCGCGAAAAACGGGCGCCCAGCTCGGAAGGGCGCCCATTTTTTATCGTGTGGAAACTTGGGCCCTTTATTTCTAATAGCCCGTTTGTAAGTAATACTTTAGCATTGCGATTTAGAGGCATGTAAAACTCATTTTAGGAGTGAAATATAACTCACGGCCAGATGTACAGATCTTAAGTCTATCTACCAGCAGCAGCTGATGGTAAACCAATGAACGACATGTCCAACTAACACATTGACACCCTAGAACTATAACCTTAAAACACCTAAACAAGGTATACAGCATATAAATATCTACCAATTACCTGCACAGGTTAAAATGCAATAAACAGTGTATTTGAGCTTAAAAACAAAGGTTTTTCAAATAATTTACAACAGATTTTTCAAATATTTAAATTGTTAAGCCTCTTACTTATTTTTAAAGAGATGTTTAATGTTTTTCTTTATTCCAGGGGAGTAATTATTTTGTTGACTAGATGTTATATTTAGATAAATAGTCAATAGTTACAGGAAAATGTGAAGCAAACCCAAGAAATTCCAGGAATGAGAAGCAAGATGCAAAACACCAATGTTTTTGTTTTTTTAAACTTTAACAAGAATCAAGAGACATGAAAGAACTATTTAAATGGGGAATAAAAGGGAAACAAACATTTAAATGTAAAAATGGTGTTTTTTTTTTTAAAAACAGGGAAAGGAATATATAGTCAAAGGATAAAGTTTCAAGGGAGAAACGTTAACAAATTAAGAAAAGAATACACTCTGCCCCAAGCCCCACTCTTGTATAGTTTTGGACCGGGCAAACAGTGGCCCTCCCAGTTGGAGATTACCACTTTCTGCACTGACAAAACAATGTACTGATGATAGTAGAAAAATAATTGAGGTAGCTTCTAAAACAAGGTTGGTGAAGGACCACATGACCCATGGTGATAAAAGCAACAAAATCACTAAAGTTTTTTTTCCCCTTTTGGATAGCAAATTTGTTTACATGCATAGATTGAACAACTAATGAATACAAATAATTTGTGAAGTCCTGACCTGTATTTCTCCTGACTCTCTTTAATAAGTTTCTTTAGCTCATCAATTCGCTCAGCTGTGAGCTTGCGAACAATTACATCCTCCACAGTTTCCACAACTTCTCCTTTCTCACCACGCTTCCGTCTGCAAAGATTGAGGAGGTCATTACAATCAGGAACCATTATATTTAAGCAAGATTTTGTTTACAGATACACATACAGATCTGGATTAAACACTTACTTGGGAGTCTCTGTTGTTTCCAACAATTCTGAATATTGTGATGCACAATGCTACATTAAAAAAAACAAAACCATCAGCACATAAACAAGTACAAGATCGATAAAAATAGAAATCTAGACACAGCATATCAATCTTAGGCATGGATAGTGTCTCAGTTACAGATGGACTGACGCAAGGGTGGCGGTGGGTGATGTTAGAGGTGGAAGTAGGCGGTCTGTGATGGGAGAGTATATGGAATCATTAACTCAGCTTGGGGTCAAATCAGACTCCAAGACTGCAAAGTCTGTTTCAGCCCGAGACAATGGCCAGGGAGGAGGATTGGTGGAGTTAAAATTATTTTTTTTTAAACTGTAAAATGATGTTATTTTCTGCAATCTGATTGATGAAAAAAAATTACAAAGTAGAAAATAACCAATCAAAAGGCAGAAAAACATGGCAGTGATTTAACCAAACAAAGAAATCGCAGGCACAACAGAGACACAGGAAAAAAAACAAATACATTTTCCCAAATAATGGCACAGAAATTCTGGTCTCCCCAGGTCCGTACGGAGTGTGCGCGGACCCGGGAAGGCATCGCAAGCACCGTTTTTCTGCACATAATGCGCATGCGTTGAAAACCGGCTTTTCCAATCCGCATATCGGGAGTGAGGGCATTTGCAAAGACAAGATTGCGGTATTTACCCATATCTTTCCCAGCAAATGTCCTCAAAACTCTTGCTCCTGATAAAAGCAGGTGCAGCGCATACTTTTACAGGCGTAAGAGTCTTAAAACACACTTAAAAACATAAAAAATTAAAAACACATTTTATTTTTAAAAACCCTTTTTATTTTTAAAAACCCTGTCCACTACGTTAAATTTATTTTAAACCATTAAAAAAAACCTTTTAAAAACTCGGAAAAAAAATTTTCTCCAAGATATTTATTAACTTTAATTTCAATTAATTTTAATTATGCAAGGTGTGTTTGTTTGTTTTTCTCAATTAATAGTAATGAGAACTCATTGATACGGAGTTCCCATTGCTATTAATTGAGAATACTGTACTTGATTAGTTGAGCAGTCACACGTGCACCTTCTGCATGGGAACCTCAAGGGTGGGAGCGCGCTTCGCAGCGCGGGAAGAGAAGGCCTCCCCAACGGAATTCCACGCTCCTCCAGGACAACCAAGTACTTTTGGAAAAATTCTCTGGTCGGAGGCATTCGTCCAAAAGAAGCCTCCAACCTCAATTTCAGGGCATTAAGGTAATTAAGAGATTTCCCTCTTCATTAAGCTGCCAGAAACTGAATGCTTACCTTTTGTGAAAACCAATCTGGTGGGCGTCCAGGTTCTGCAAAAGGTTTGATTGCCCTGCTAACCGATACCCTGCGAAAACAGACAGACAACTCACTGTGGGCTCCACATCAACAATCTCCAGCACACTAATGTTAATGATTCGATCAGGCAATCAACATCAGAACCAAACAATTCTTGGTCAAGTGTAGTTCAGATTAAATAAAAAAAGTAACGGGCCTTCACTGTTGTTCCAAAAGTGTGCTTTACATGTAACCTCAGTATGACAATGATTTTCTTGGTTTCTCAAAGTGAGTTTACCAATTTAGGAGGTCATGCCCATTACAAGCTGGCCTGAAACTGCCTCAACTCATTCCATGCAAGAGCCTTACAACTGGCAGACAGATGTCTTTTCAACTCATCAGTCTGGAACAGATTCAAACCCAGGAAACCAAGAAAAAGAAAGGAGAGTGCGCTAACTCCCCACCTAATCCTTAACATTGTTCACCGAGAGGGTGCACAGCAGCATGCTATAAAAGGTTTCCACCATCATAGGCAGTCCCTCGAAATCGAGGAAGACTTTCTTCCACTCCAAAAGTGAGTTCTCAGGTGACTGAACAGTCCAATATGGGAATTACAGTCTCTGTCGCAGGTGGGACCGACAGTTGGAGGAAAGGTTGGGTGGGGAGTCTGGTTTGCCGCACGCTCCTTCCGCTGCCTGCGCTTGGTTTCTGCATGATCTTGGCGACGAGACTCAAGGTCCTCAGCGCCTTCTCAGATGCTCTTCCTCCACTTAAGGCGGTCTTTGGTCAGGGACTCCCAGGTGTCGGTGGGGATGTTGCACTTTATCAAGGAGGCTTTGAGGGTGTCCTTCAAACGTTTCCTCTGCCCACCTGGGGCTCGCTTGCCATGTAGGAGCTCCGAGTCTTGTGTCCGGCATGAGGTCAATGTCGCCCGCCCAACGGAGCTGGTCGAGTGTGGTCAGTGCTTCAATGCTGGGGATGTTGCCTGATCCAGAACGCTGACATTGGTGCATCTGTCCTCCAGGGGATTTGCAGGATCTTGCGGAGGCATCGTTGGTGGTATTTCTCCAGTGATTTCAGGTGACTATTGTATATGGTCCACGTCTCTGAGCCATACAGGAGGGCGGGTATCACTACAGCCCTGTAGACCATAAACTTGGTGCCAGATTTGAGGGCCTGATCTTCGAACAATGCTGATGCAACTGTGGCAGAGTGCATTCTCTGATTTTTCAATCCTATTCACTCGGGAGTCACCTGCTGCTGCTCCTCATTTGTACACAAAATGTCTATTCTCAGCCTGCTTCTAATAAACATGCCAAAGTGCCAGTCCAATTATCTCCCTTTATAATATTAAAATTGGGTAATGCAGCTAATGACTAGGATGGCTCTTAAAACAATTTTTTTGCCCTCCCCCTATTTGAATTACTTTCCAAACCTAATTTCACTCCAGGTCAGTTTGTTTCATCTTATTTTTCTCCTCTACAATATCTCAATGTATAATGAAAATAGATTGAAATTAAAATGCCACAACATTCTTTCCATATAAACTCAAATTATTGTGTCTAGTCCAGGTGGTTGATTTAACAGAGCTTGATACACTGACTGACTCTTTCAAGTTTAAAGATTCAGTATATCGCATAATTAAAACTCTGACTGCAAAATGTTGTGTTTAGCTGCCTTCTGACTCTCTTAATTAATCTTCAAGATGTTATATATGTAAGTTTTTCATCAGATTGAGATATGAAGCAGTTATGTAAAACCTACACCATTAAAAGTTGCCCACAATTGCACTTAGTGTCACCTACCAATTTTGGTCTCCACTGCGCATCACTGAAGATGCCAAACATAGCTTCTCACGGATTGACCAAGGCTCAGTAGGGCCAGTACTCAGCAATTTGTGCTCTTTGAAAGAAAAAAAAAAGTCCAAAGTTATCAACTGTCAGGAAAGATAAAACAGGATAGAACTGAGGTAGCATCGGTCCCAAATTCATAGCAATTACGAATCGTATTCTGGTACCGCAACAGTTCCTATATTTTTACATTATGGCTTAAATTAACCAGTACAGATGCAAGTGCAAATCAACACAATAAAGGAAACATAATAGTTCCACTGGGTGGGGAATATAGCCACCATTACAACCAGCATATACAACACTACTGCAGGTGGCCTGAGAAGAAAGTTTAAACATGTTGGAAAACTAGACATATTTAACAATGGAGAGGCTGCAGAAGTTATCCTTTATTTCAACATCCACATTCGTCACAATAGCAATATTATTGAAACTTTTGTATATATTGCCCCAGTATTACTTAGAAAACATTGTTATTTGATTTTCCTTGATGTTGTTCACAGACTTGAGCAGAAACAAAATGCTGTCACTGCTTCTCTTCCACTCTCAAATACTTCCTTTCTCTTTCCCTTCGATTGATTATCTTTCTCCATCTTCACCTGTTTATAAAGGCTCTCACTTTCTCATTGGTATCTCAAAGTGTCATTCTTTGTTTGCCAATTGCACACATTCTCTACCTCACTCTGTATTATGTGCACTTCCCTTCCTCTCCCTTGTTCCTTCGCCCTTCACCATATGCGTTTAAAACATTTTTAAGAGGTGACTGAGGAGGCCAAATAGTAGCAAAAATACTTTCATATGTAAAGATAAAATGATGGAAAAAGTGTTGCTGCTGATCTCCAATAATTGTTTTTTTTTAAATCAACACTAATTCAAAATAATAGCGGATCTCCAATAATGTTGCCCATAAATTGCAGAAAAGATTTATGAGAATGATTGCAGGAATGAGGGACTTCAGTTATGTTGATAGACTGGAGAAGCTGGGGTTGTTCTCCTTGGAGCAGAGAAGATTGAGAGTAGATTTGATAGAGGTTTGCAAAAATCATAAAGGGGTCTGGACAGGATAGAGAGAAACCGTTACCATTGGGCAGAAGGGTCAAGAACCAGAGGACATAGATTGAAGGGTGATTGGCAAAAGAACCAAAGACGCAAGAAAAATCATCATTTTTTTTTAAAAACACAGCGAGTGATTAAAATCCGGAATGCACTGCCTGAAAGGGTGGTGGAGGCACTCAATTTTATCTTTCAAAAAGGGAGTTGGATAAGTATCTGAAGGAAAAAAAATTGCAGGGCTACGGGGAAAGGGCAGGAGAGTGGGGCTAGCTTAAAGTTGACACGGGCTCGATAGGCCGAATGGCCTTCTTCCATGCTGTAACCATTCTATGATCTATAAATCAAAGTATATAAAAGTAGTGCTCCTCAATTATTTTAGACTTTATGATAGGATGGATAGAAGATTGAAAAAGACAAAAAAGAGAGCAGGGATAAACAGGTAACTAGTGGGGTGCCGCAAGCTATTTACAATCTATATTAATGACCTAGATGAAGGGACCGAGTGTAATGTATCCAAGTTTGCTGACGATATAAAGCTAAGTGGGACAATAAGCTGCAAAGAGAACACAAAGCATCTGCAAAGTTATTCACTTGGGTAGAAAAATAGAAAAAAAAAGAATATATATTTTTTTAAATGGTGAGAAACTTTTAAATGTTAATGTTCAAGGTTTGATGTCCTTGTGCAAGAAACACAGAAAGCTAGCATGCAGATACAGCAAACAGTAAGGAAGGCAAATGGCATGTTGTCCTTTATTGCAAGCGGTTGGAGTATAAGATTAAGGAAATCTTGCTACAATTGTACAGGGCCTTGGTGAAACCACACCTGGAGTACTGTGCAAAGTTTTGGTCTCCTTATCTAAGGGAGGATATACTTGCCTTGGAGGCAGTGCAATAAAGGTTCAGTAGATGGAGTCCTGGAATGAGAGGGCTGTCTTATGAGGAGAGATTTTGTAGAATGGGCCTATACTCTATGGAATTTAGAGAATGAGAGGTGATTTCATTGAAACAAGATTCTGAAGGGAATTGACAGGGTAGATACGAAGAGGTTGTTTCCTCTGGTTGGAGTGTCTAGAACTAGGGGGCAGTGTCTCAAGATAAGGGGTGGGGAATTTAAGGCAAAGATGAGGAGGAATTTCTTCATTCGAGGGTTGTGAATCTTTGGAATTCTCTGCCCCACAGGGCTGTGGATTCCGAGTCTCTGAATATATTCAAGGCTGAGAGAGATAGATTTTTGGATTCTAGGGGAATCAAGAGATATGGAGATCAGGCAGCAAAGTGGAGTTGAGGTCGACGATCATCCATGATCTTATTGAATGGCAGAGCAGGCTCGAGGGGCCGTATAGCCTACTCCTATTATGTTCTTATGTCCCATGCATTACTGAGTGAGTTGGATGTTTTACAAGAGCACAGGTGTTGTGCCAAGTATTAACAGGGACACTGATTTATTAGCATTGGGAATGGCCTCCAATTTGAAGAGTGGAAAGGGGTCAGCAGATCAGGTTCCTTTGCTACTTTGAGCACATCCAACCTTTTCAGTATCTCCTCTTTATCTATCCATTGCTCAACTACCTCCTCTTTTACTGTGACAGTAGCAGCATCCTCTTGTGAAGACAGATACAAAATATTAATTCAGTACTGACACCATACCCCTTTGCCTCAAGATCTCCTTTTGCCACCCACCCTTCATCCTTTTTTGCCCTTTAAGTTTATAAAAGACTGGTGTTCCCTTTCATATTACCCACATACATTCTCTTTGCCTCTCATTTCTTTTCTTCAGTTCATGTTCTGCATTGTTTTCAGCTCATTTCTCTCCACATAAAGAAACCAACATTTATCATAAGCCTCCTGTTCGCAACCTTGGTGTCATATTTGGTCCTGAAATGAGCTTCCGACCACATATCCACAGCATAACTAAAAGAGTGCCCATTTCCACCTCTAACATCACCCGTCTCCATCCTTGCCTCAGCTCATGCGCTGCTGAAACCCTCATCCATGCTTTAAACTTACAAATTACCTCTAGACTTGACTATTCCAACACACTCCTTGTTGGCCTCCCACATTCTACCCTATAAACTGGAGGTCATCCAAAACTCAGCTGCCCATGTCCTAACGCACACCATTCCATTAACCCATCAGCACTGTGCTCACTGACCTTCATTAGCTCCGGGTTAAGCAATGCCTCGATTTCAAAATTCTCATCCTCGCTTTCAAATTCCTCCATGGCTTTGCCCCTCCCTATCTCTAATCTCCTTCTGGCCCACAACCACCAACCACCCTCCCCAGAGATATCTGCACTCCTCTAATTCAGCCCTCTTGGGCATCCATTATAATAGCTCAACTATTGGAGGCCATACCTTCTGGATACCTCAGCTCCAAAGTCTGGAGTTCTCTGTTTAAAATCTCTCCACCTCACTTTCCTCTAAGACACTCCTTAAAACCTACCTCTTCTCCTGCCCTAATTTCTCCATGTGGCCCTGTGTCAAATGATTGTTTCTTATAATACTCCTGTTAAGCACCTTGGGACGTTTTCCTGTTTCATCATAATTAGAGGGAGCTCAGGACTTGAACAGCTGCAACAATTTAAGAGGACGGCAACACACAATCTGAATTCAGTACAGTAGTGTAATGGTTATGTTACTAAACTTGAAACCCAGGGGACTTCAATACATGTACTAATAATTCAGAGAGTGTGAGTTTTAAAAATCTGAAAATAAAAAGCTGGCATCAGTAAAAGTGATCATTTGACTTGAGCAAAAAACCCAACTGGTTCACTGGAAGAACACCTGACGTCCTTATCCGACTTTGCCTATATGCAACACACCAACGTGGGTAACTAGCAAGCCACTCAGTTGTATGAAACATTACAGAAAAAAAATTGCACCGGTTCAAGGCGGCAGCCCACTAAAATCTTCTCAGGTATAAATGCGGCCTTGTCAGCAACATCCACATCGCAATAATTCATATATTTTTTTTTAATTGTCAGCTCGACATATGCTGTTTAACCAATATCTGAATTGTTACGGCACCACTATCAAAGCAACCCTGCGCTGAAGATCTAAACACTGAAGGCGAACCACATGACCAAGAGAAGGAGACGGGGCCAGTCAGCGGGTCAAAACTGCTCGGCGCTGCTGCCATTTCTTTCTTTTGCACGAACCCGACTCTTTATCGGCAAGCGCTTCTCTTAGACCCTCAACCAACTTCACAAGCTCATATTGATCGCCGATCCCTCCCTCCGCGACATTTCTTTATCCCCGCTACTTACTGCCAGTCCCCGCCGCCATCATCCCAGCAACCACTGCGGCCTATAACCTCTGACCTCCCTACCAGAACGTTTATGACATGTTTCCCAAATTTTTAAAACTTCAATCGCTGTGAATTACGATTCCATCAATTAAGAATTTATATAATTTGCTGAGGTTTTCTTTTTGAAAAAAGCATTTCCACAAAAAGTATCGGTGCTCTGGTATCCTATTGCAACGCTCTCAATGGGCTGTACGGAGTTACCAAGCAACAACCCCGGAACATGGATGAGGAATAATTAGAAGCACATTTGTTGTGCTGGAGGATGCTGATGGTACCCAGCACAATGCTCATTCAAATGTACTAAGATTGGACGATGCACTAAATATTTAGTTACGTTTCAGTGGCCCGTGCATTGGTGTGGATTATAAACTGATTACTTCCCTACAAGTACATACATCGTTTACTATTAAGTGGAAAATACAAGAAAATATTCATATATTGGGCCAGATTTGGAGGAATAAATAACGGTGTCTAAACCACACATGCCGTTGTTGTAAACGGGCCAGCAATTTGTAGTGAGGAAGAGAGACCCTGTGAATTGCGAATTGCCACAAGTTGCTGGCTGATTTGCGTCACTCCGTTAGCTTCACGAAAACAGCATCTCGTGCTTAAACTATGTGATTTTCATCAAGTTGTTGCATTTGCACATTATTTGTCCTTTAAATTCACCACAGAAAGTTAAGTCCAGTAATTAACACCATAAGTCCCCTTTTAGCGACGTAATTGTTAATTACTGCAATTAACCAGTCTTGTCCAGAAAATAAAACGTTATAAGTGTGGAGTCTCATGCCTTCAGGTTGTGAATTGTTTTAGGAAATGTTTAAAATGTAACATTTTTAAATGTTCTAATTTTTTTTTTACTTTTCCTTTCTAGCAATCCAATCTTCCTTTACCTCTATTTCTTTCTCTACTTGATTTGACATTAAATTCATAGAATTATAGAAACTTACAGCGCAGAAGAACATTCAGCCCATCGTGCCTGTGCTGGCGCTTTGAAAAAACAATCGCGCTTAGTCTCACATCCTCAGTTTTTCACCAAGATCCTCATTCTCAAGTACCTGTCCAACTCCCTTTTAAAATTATTTAAGGGTTAAGCTTCCACCACTTTTCCAGGTAGAGCATTCCAGATCCCAACAACTCTCAATGAAAAAAATTCTCATCTCCCCTCGAGATCTTTTACCAATGATTTTGAATCTATGACCTCTAGTTATTGACCCACATGCCAGAGGAAATAATGTTTCCCTATTTATTCTATCAAAAACTCTCTGCATCTTGAAAACCTCTATTGGGTCACCTCTTAACCTTTGCTGTTTCAAGGAGAACAATCATAACTTTTCCAATTTCCCCATATAACTCAAGCCCCTCATCCTTGTAAACATCCTCTCTCGGGCATTTCCCTCTTTCCTGAAGTGTGGTGCCCTGAATTGTCCACAATATTCCAGCTGAGGCCAATATGAAGTTCTCACATGATCTCTTTGCTTTTATATTGTATTCCTCTATTTATAAACCCAAGTAACCTATATGCTTTTTTAACCACCATATCAACTTGGCCTGTCATCGTTAAGGATTTGCGTACATGGACACCAAGGTCTCTCTGCTCATCTACATTTTTCAAAATCGTGCCTTTTATAGTACACTGTCTTTCCATATTAGTCCTCCCAAAGTGCATCAATTCACACTTCTCCACATTGACCTCAATCTGCACGCTTCTGCCCATTTCACCACCCTGTCTATGACATCCTTATAACTATCCTTATCCTTATCATGATCTACTACTTTGCATGTTTGATATCACCTGCAAACTTTATAATGCTGCTCCCTACACCCGAGTCTAGGTCGCTTATAAAAATTGTGAAGTGTAATGGATCCAAAACTGACCCTTGGGGAGCACCACTGCAAAGCATCCATCCACCACCACCCTTTGCTTCCTGTCATTGAGCCAATTTTGTATCCACACTACCACGTTCCCCTTAATTCCATGGGCATCCATCTTCTTAATTGGCCTCCTGTGTGGCACTTTGACGAATGCCTTCTGAAAGTCCATATATACAACATCTATTGCACAACCTTGATCAACCTTCTCTGTTACCTCATCAAAGAATTGAATCAAGTTAGTCAAACACAATTTACCTTTAACAAATCCATGCAGGCTCTCCTTGATTAACCCATGCCTTTACAAATGAAAGTTTATTTTTTCCCTGGTAATAATTTCCAATAATTTCCCCACCACTGATATTAGGCTAACTGGCCTGTAGTTTCCTGGTTTCTCCCTCTCCCCGTTCTTGAATAGTGGTATAACATTGGTAACCCTCCAATCCTCCGGCACGACTCCTGTATCCAATGAGGATTGAAAGATTGTGACCAATGCCTCTGCTATTTCTACCTTGGCTTCTTTCAGCAACCGAGGATGCATTCCATCAGGACCTGGTGAATAAACAACTTTCAGTAATGCGAATATTTTTAGTATGTCTTCTCTATCTATTATTATCCTATCCATAACTTCCCTCTCCTCTTTTAGTGTAACTTTCACATCATCCAATTCCTTTGTGAAGACAGGTGCAAAGTACTCATTTAATCCTTTTGCCATGCCTTCTGTCTCTACTTGAAGATTTCCCTTTGGGTCTTTAATAGCCCCAACTTTTTCTCTAGCTAACCTTTTTCATTTTATATATTTATGAAATGTTTTAGGGTTCAATTTAATGATGCCTGCTAATCCTTTCTCGTAACCTCGCTTTGCCTCCCACATTAACTTTTTCAATTCCCTCCTCTACTTTCCATAATTCATAAGGATGCATTAACTTTGGATGCTCTACCTTTTCCCTTCAAAGAGATGAACCCAGTTTGTAGCTGAACTATCTCTTCACTGAATTCCCTCCATTGATCTGTGACTGCTTTCCTCTGCAATTGCCTTTTCCAATTTACCTGTGCTAGGTCCCTTCTTAAATCACTGAAATTAGCTTTTGCCCAGCTATGCATTTTTACCTTTGATATTTTCTGGTCTCTTTCCATAATTAGTTTGAACCGAACTATGTTGTTATAATTAACCCATTCTAATTCACCCTCCTTCTCAATCCTTCCTCAGTTTATTTCTCAATCCTTACATCTCATTGGCTAAAGAGATACATTGTTCATCCCATTATTAACAAAGGTGCCAGATAGCCTGTTGTCCTCACTGCGCTATTATCAGCAAAAAATATTAAAATCTAAATGTACATAAACAAGTCTAACTAACGGGGCACACTGCGAGATACCCCGCTTCAGCAAAATCTGGCCCATCGTGAAACCTTGGTGAACTAGATTTAGCTTTCTGTGGAGAGTTTAATAGGCAATTAATGTTCAAATGCAGCAACTTTATGACAATGACAAGGAGCTTAAGCATGACTTGCTGTTTTTGTGAAGCCGACAGCGAAGCAGCATAAATCAGCTACAACTTGTGGTGATTCGCAATACACAGGGTATCTCTTCCTCACCAGAAGTTTCTGGTGGAGTTACACATCAATAACGGCGTGCGTCATTCAGATGTTTTTATCTTCTCATCAAAATTAAATCAAATGAGTTATAGACCTAGAAATCCAAGTTGCATAAGATGGCCTTGCTGAAAGGGTTTCACACTTTCCCTTTCTGCAGTCACATTAAAACATAGCTTCTGCCTTGCAGCAATATAACCAGATCTATGTTGCAATGACGCATCTATGGCAATAAGCTGCAGCCACAGCTGATAAACTTACTCGTTTATAGTTTGCATGTAAGACTCTTGTCCTATTATTTGCATGATGTTGACAGCTCTGCATCACTCAGTGGATTACATCTATTGGCTTCTGGTTGCTCATTGCCTCAATACTAAGAGCAAAGTGTTGTGTATCTGTAAAGCATGCACTCCCATGTTCCGCCACCAGCGAGCGCATCCCCTGAAGTCCCAAGGGATCCCAGCATCCCTTGGGAGCACTGTATATAAACCGGCCCCCAAGGCCGGTTCCTCACTCTGGAGTGTCTTAATAAAGACTGAGGTCATTGTTACTTTAACCTCCGTGTGTGCAGTCTCATCTGTGTTAGGAACACAATAACGGCGCCGAGTATACGAATCCAATGCAAAGATGCTGCAAACTGGGCATCCTGGAGAAGTTCTTGGAGGGTAAGGACTGGGAAGCTTATGTCGAACGGCTAGACCAGTACTTTGTAGCCAACGAGCTGGACGGAGAAGGAAGCGCTGCAAAAAGGAGAGCGGTCCTCCTCACGGTCTGTGAGGCACTGACCTACAGCCACATGAAGAATCTTTTGGCTCCGGTGAAACCCACAGATAAGTCGTATGAGGAGCTGTGTACACTGGTTCGGGAGCATCTTAACCCGAGGGAGAGCGTGCTGATGGCGAGGTATCAGTTCTACATGTGCCAGCGATCTGAAGGTCAGGAAGTGGTGAGCTACGTCGCTGAGCTAAGGCAACTTGCAGGACAATGTGAGTTTGATGGCTATCTGGAGCAAATGGTCAGAGACTTTTTTGTCCTGGGCATTGGCCACGAGACCATCCTATGAAAACTTTTCACCGTAGAGACTCCAACCCTAAGTTTGTGGTCCAGGTACTCCAGACCATGGTCGAGGATCCATGTCGACTATCCGGGCCCATTTCTCGGTAAAATGTTCCTGGTGGTGGTGGATACTTTTTCAAAATAGATTGAATGTTAAATAATGTCGGGAAGCACCACCACCGCCACCATTGAAAGCCTGAGGGCCATGTTTGCCACCCATGGCCTGCCTGACATAATGGTCAGTGACAACGGGCCATGTTTCACCAGTGCCGAATTTAAAGAATTCATGAACCACAATGGGATCAAACATGTCACCTCGGCCCCGTTTAAACCAGCCTCCAATGGGCAGGCAGAGCGGGCAGTACAAACAATCAAACAGAGCCTTAAACGAGTCACAGAAAGCTCACTCCAAACCCGCCTGTCCCGAGTACTGCTCAGCTACCGCACGAGACCCCACTCACTCACAGGGGTGCCCCTGGCTGAGCTACTCATGAAAAGGACACTTAAAACCAGACTCTCGCTGCTTCACCCCAACCTGCATGATCAGGTAGAGAGCAGGCGGCAGCAACAAAATGTAAACGATGGTCGCGCCACTGTGTCATGGGAAATTGATCTGAATGACCCCGTGTATGTGCTAAACTATGGACATGGTCCCATGTGGATCGCGGGCGTTTGTGGTCAAACTAGACAATGGACAAATTTGCAGAAAGCACCTGGACCAAACGAGGCTGTGGTTCACAGATTGCCCTGAACAACCCACAGCAGATACCACCTTTTTCAAGCCCACAACACACACCCAAAGGATCAACGACACCACCCCAGACCAGGAAATCGAACCCATCACGCCCAACAGCCCAGCAAGGCCAGGCTCACCCAGCAGCCCTGCAGGGCCAACAACACGCCAGCCCAGCGAGGGCACAGTCAACATATCAGAATAGACACCTCACCTTGTAAATAGTTTTCACTTTGACTTTGGTGGGGGTGGGAGTAATGTTGTGTATCTGTAAAGCATGCACTCCCATGTTCTGCCACCAGGGAGCGTATCCCCTGAAGTCCCAAGGGATCCCAGCATCCCTTGGGAGCACTGTATATAAGCCGGCCCATAAGGCCTATTCCTCACTCTGGAGTGTCTTAATAAAGACTGAGGTCACTGTTACTTTAACCTCCCTGTGTGCAGTCTCATCTGTGTTCGGAACACAATACAAAATACTGTGGTTTTACATGGGAAGCTGCAGTTCTGTAATTATGGTGAAATTCTAACCAAATTCTGTTCACCCATCACCACTGATCTACATTGGGGGGCAGGTGATCGCGACTCCTGTCTCCATGAGAAAATGTTTTAGACTTTTTCCCCAAAACTTTCCTTTGGTTGGCAGCTGCAGTGACTGCATTGCGTGGTGGTTGTTTTTGGCACCAGATGAAGGGTGGTGATGGGTAGAATTTTTAAAAGTCTTTTTGAAAAGCATTTTCAGCTGCAGTGATATTTCTTTTCAAAGCTGTGACCTGTTGGAGATTAAATAAAGCCACTAATGAGGTTTATAAACCAACTGTCATGCAACTCATGATTTCTTACCAAATCTTAGGCTTTTTACGAATTGATCTCATGATTTATGAAATGGTGGGGTTAGCATTACTGCATCTTAGAAAATCTATATTCTGATGTGAAAGGTTTAAGCGAGTTTCGCCTCCTATTCTGCAGGGATTGTATAATTACAAGCACTGTGGAGATTGTGCTGCTGAAATTAGCAATTTCATTTTGCTCTCCTTAAAACCGATGTACGACTGGGGAGAATAGAACATCCAATTACTGGCTGCGCACACTGCGCCCACCCACCCGCCGTGTGGTTGTGCGCAGTCTCGCTTCGCGCAGGATTACGTCAGGGCACGGCCCGTTCTGTCGCCATGGCAACAGCGGCACGCTGAGCCCGATTGATTCTTTCAGCCGGGAGAGACAAGCACCGAGGTGAGAGGCAGACTTGAGACGTGCGTATCAAACCAGGCAACCATCAGACGGCGAAGAGGGCGGTTGGAACCAGGGGAGAGAGTTCGAGTGAGTTCGGAGAGGGAGCAGGGGAGAAAGCACGATACAAGCGCGGGCATTCATTGAGCTGTCGAGAGGGAGAGTGACGGCCTGGGTTTGGGATAAACTTTGGGGTGGAGGCAGACTAAGAGTAGTGCTCTTTTATATAAAGTGCACTTTTTAACAGGTTTTTTTTTACCAAGGACATCAAGCTGTGATCCTGGCCAGTCCAGTAGAATCTTGATCATCTTCAGAAAGACTTGCATTTATGTAGTGCCTTTCACGACCACCGGACGTCCCAAAGCGCTTTACAGCCAATTAAGTATTTTGTCAAAGTTTGGTAATGTTGGAGCCAATTTGTACATAGCAAGCTCCAACATACAGCAATGTAATAATGATAATCTGCTTTTAGTCATGTTAATTGAGGGATAAATGTTGGCCAGGGCACCTTGCTCTACTTCAAAATAGTGCCATAGGATCTTATATATCCACTTGAGAGGGCAGATGGAGCCTCGGTTTAACGTCTCATTCGAAAGACAGCATTTCCGACAGTGCAATAGTACTGCACTGAGTGTCCGCCTAGATTTTTGTGCTCAAGTGGGACCTGAACCCACAACCTTCTGACTTAGAGGCAAGAGTGCTACTTACTGAGCCACAGCTGACACTTCCGAAGGTTGAACAGATGGGAGCTAGGTTAGAGTGAGGGTCAAATATCATCATGAAAAAGAGTGAAAATTGAACACAGCAAATAATCTTAATATATTTGTGCAGATGTTTATTTTCCTCTATTTAAAAATAAAGAAAAAATAGAGAACTAGTCAATTAGGACAATTCTTATACATTTCCTGCTATCTGTCTATGGAGTTAGATTGTTGGAGATCTGGGACTATCTACGTTCTTGTTTGGGTCAAGGATAGCAGATGACACAGATCGAGGGCTCAATTTTCCCCAGTGATTTGCGCCGTTTTTTTTAGGCGGAGGGCAGGCCGTTTTTTTGGCCTAATTTAAAAAAAAACAGTTTCCCTGAACAATTTGCACCAACTCAGTTAGTTATGATATTTTTAGGTAAGTTTTTTTTTCAGCCAAAGGGGTGTAACCTGCCACCTGTGCCAATTCTGGCCATTTAGGCAAGTTTAGCCAGTTTAGCGTTACTCCAGTTCTTAGGCCAGCATATGTGGCCTCTGTAGAAAAAACTTCTGGAGAGTTAAGGAAATCGGCGCAGGTAAGTGTAGCAGATGCCCGGAAAGCAGCAGCAGGAGAGGTAAGAGAGGGGTGCGGGGGAAGCCTTTCGGGTATCGTTCGGTGCGGGGACCAGGAGGGAGGAGGCCGTTCGGCCTGGGATAGGTGTGGGGGAGCTGACGGGGCGGCCGTTTGGCCTGGGCTAGGAGCAGGGGAGCGGACCGGCATTGCGGTGGGGGGGAACTTTAATAATTTAATGGAGGTAAGTTGCTGCAATGTATTATAATGTGCTTGTGTAGGTTGTGAGTTGAGCTGTAAGTGTCACTTTCCAGCCTCAGCCTGCATTGTGTCCCTTGTTACCGTGGCAACCCGATCTTTTTGGCGCAGATCAAGGCTCCACTCCTAAAACTAAAGAACAGGTAGAGTGTGCCAAAATGAAGAAATCTAGAATTTTTTTTTGGCGTACTTGGGCCCCCAAAAAACGGGCGTTACTCTTCAAGTACGCCAAAAAAAAGCTTTGAGAAAAATTGAGCCCAGAGTATGACAAGGAAAAAAGGAAAAATAAATTACAAAAAATACCACCAAATTCCTCCCCGGTTTAGGCCCCATTTTTGTGCACCTTTCCTGATGGAGTAGGCAGACAATTCACTCATAGGCCTCTGAAAACGCCACTTTGTTAGTTGTCACTGGGAGGGTCTGCAAAAGTAAGCTTGGATGACTAGCGCAGTGATCATATTGCCTTATATTTACTAAGGTGAAGCATGCCAATGCTAGGGAGTAGAATACCTTTGAATTTTTAGCACTCAGTGTCTGCACTGAGCACTAAATGATAAGATAAAGCAGGGTCTATTGAATAAATCTATCTCTACCCTACCCCAAGTACCTTAATACCCAGTCTTAAAAGAATATCCTCTATTGCAACACACCAGTAACCTTTTATGGATTCTTTTAATCAACTCAAAAGTAGATTGAGACTGCCTAAACTAATGTTATGTAGGACCTCAGAGCTCTTAGAGAGAGATGACATGAATTTCATCAGTTATTTAGGGCTAGATCCATACCTAGTTCCCAGGGGTGGCAGGACAGTGCGCCTATTGTGTAATAGTGTCCAATCTTTTTCTTGTAAGTATAATCATTGTGAAATATTACGTATATTTTAGTTTTAATGTCTGTCATTTGTGATCTGTTTTTTTGATTTTCTGAATACAGTTTCTACATTACTGGAAAATAAATCTCTGATACAGTCCCATTGGTGGGTCTACACATGGAGAACCCTGAGGTCGACTTCAAGATACACCGTTCAGTGCCTGTGCAGATCACAGTGCTGAGAGGCAGCAACTTCGTATGTATCTTCACTCTTCCTGGTAGTTCATCCCAGGCAAATTACAGCTTTTATAATTTGGACATTTTACGGCACTTTTATATTTTGCGCTTCTGCAGTTTAAACAGAGGAAGGCCATATTTGTGAGCTGACTCCCCATGCTTGCATTGCTAAAACCACTCCCTTATTTCAACAGCAGGATAGTGAATACATGTAAATGTTGGTACAAGGTATGTTAGAATAGCCCAAGGATAACTTGTATGTTTGTCCCCTGCTTGTTGCATCTGTACAATGGCATGGATGAGATCAGGAACAGTGTGTGGAATTATTGGATGTAAACCTAGGATCCCTCATTCACGGCATAGCAAACTGGAACTCTCGCACATTTTTTGGGTACTGCAGCATCAACCCACTATTTAACTTCTCTGTTAATCATTTATTTTGTTAACAAGTGATATGGTGTGACATGTGATTGCATGATGTTGACTGGGCAATACAGTCAGAAGTGTATAGGAGTATGCTAAAACCAATTGCTATCATTAATTTTAACTTGACTTGGAAATTGCCACAAGACTCCGTAGTTATCCCTTATATGCCATGTTGCTTCCAGAGCTTTTGTGTTCAGGGGCTCAATTTAAAAAAAGAAAATTGATGGGTCAAATTGTCCTTTCTTCTCATGTCGAGTCTGTTCTATTCTCCTTGCAGAAAGGGAGTAAAGTAGACAACCCAATGACCTATGTCCGTGCAGAGTACAATACCTTCCAGCTTGGAGACTCGGGGAAAATGCAGGTGACAGATGGTGAAATAGAGTACAACTTCACAATCAGCTTTGACTGCACATTCGATGGGATTCAGGAATTGGACAACCTGGTGCATAAACCTGTGATTTGTGAGTTTCTGCCTTATTTAGCTATTGAATCACAATCTAAGGCCGAGAAATTGATTATTGCCCCGTTTGGGGGCGGTAACACTCGGTAAGACTTTGTGCCAGGCGCAGAAATCTCGCCCCGGAAGGAAGGAAATAAGCGCTCCACTTCCTTCCTGGGGCGGTAATGGGGCGCACGCCTCAGCAGCGCTACGCACTGGGCCGTGTAGCACTGCCACGGGGAGTGGGGGTGCCGCGCGATCAGCCCAGATCTCAAACAGAGTGCCGGGCTGAGCGATCGCAGCACCGACCCCGCGAACAAACCGCGATCAGAGCGGCAACAATAAGGGCAGATTTTTTTTCTTCAGCAGTTGGCCACCTCCCCTTTAATTTTCGGCGCGGTAGTAGCCGGCCGGCCGCACGGTACGCATCCCCTGAAGCTGTCGCTGGCGCAGCTGCAGGAGTGAAATCCAATTTAGGGTCCGAGGCGCTAGCACAGTGATGCGTATGGCGATGATGTCACGATCTGCGGGCGCAGGAGATCGGGGCGCCACTCTATAGCGCTGCCGCTAAACTCCAGCCGACTATGGCGGCAGTCGTTGCCAGCATCGTGCCTGGGCGGGATCGCATTTGCGCCCCCTTAGGGGGCACTAACGGGAGGTGTAAATGCACTGAATTTCTCCCCCTAAATCTTTAAACATAATTATACAACAGAACTGAACTCGAGAATGTTAACTACTTAAATGCAGTAATGCCATAGTATTGGACCATATAATAGATTTTTAGTCACAGCAATACCTTAGCCTGTAATTGGCACTTCCAATTCATCATAGGCAGTCCCTCGGAATCGAGGAGGACTTGCTTCCACTCCCAAAGTGAGTTCTTTGATGGCTGAACAGTCCAAAACGAGAGCCACAGACCCTGTTACAGGTGGGACAGACATTCGTCGAAGGAAGGGGTCAGTGGGGCTGGTTTGCCGCTCGCTCCTTCCGCTGCCTGCGCTTGGCCTCTTCATGCTCTTTGCATTGAGACTCGAAGAGCTCAATGCCCTCCCGGATGGATTTTCTCCGCCTCGGGCAGTCTGCAGCCAGGGTCTCCCAGGTGTCAGTGGTGATATCGCACTTTACCAGGTAGGCTTTGAGGGTGTCCTTATAACGTTTCCGCTGTCCTCCTTTGGCTCGTTTACCATGAAGGAGCTCTGCATAAAACACTTGCTATGGGAGTCTCGTATCTGGCATGCGTACTGTGTGGCCTGCCCAGCGAAGCTGATCGAGTGTGGTCAATGCTTCAATACTGGGGATGTTAGCCTGGTCGAGGACACTGATGTCGGTGCGCCTGTCCTCCCAGGGGATTTGCAGGATCTTGCGGAGACATCGTTGGTGATATATCTCCAATGATTTGAGGTGCCTTCTATACATCGTCCATGCCTCCGATCCATACAAGAGGGCAGGTGATATTACAGCCCTGTAGATCATGAGTTTGGTGGTAGATTTGAGGGCCTGGTCTTCAAAAACACTTTTCCTCAGACGGCCGAAGGCTGCGCTGGCGCACTGGAGGCTGTCATGTTTGTAACTACAATATAACACCACTGTATTACTGTATACACTCAACTTAGATGCACACCTTGACCACAGGGGGTGAACTTGTGGGAGACACTCCTTATCTGATCACACAGGTATATAAAGGGAGGTCCCACGCAGGGCCATCACTTCTGGAGTCCTGTAATAAAGAGCTAAGGTCACAGAGTGGCTTTGTCTCTGGAATGTGCCTCGTGTGGTTTCATGCTGTCGAGTAAGGACTTTACATTGGCGAAGAGAAACGGGAATTCACGACCCACGAGAACGGTCACCGGTAGCACAGAGGAACGGGACTGTGTTGGGGAAGACTGGGACGATTTTGTAGAGAGGCTTCAGCAAAGCTTCGTAACTAAAGACTGACTAGGGGATGCAGCGGCCGACAAGCGACGGGCTCATCTCCTGACCAGCTGCGGGCCAAAGACTTATGCGCTCATGAAGGACTTACTGGCACCCGAAAAGCCGTCGGACAAAACCTTTGAAGAGCTCAGCAAATTAATCGGGGAGCACCTCAAGCCGGCGAGCAGCATACACATGGCTCAACACAGATTCTACACCCACCGACGTCGTGAAGGGCAGAGCATACCGGACTTTGTAGCGGACCTCCGGCATTTGGCCAGCCTCTAAGTTCACAGACGCCTGCAGGGGGGAGATGCTAGGGGACTTCTTCATCGAGGGTATCGGTCATGCGGGAATTTTTCGTAAGTTAATTGAGACCAAGGACTTGACCTTGGAAGCGGCAGCGTTGTTAGCTCAAACTTTCATGGTGGGGGCGGAAGAGACAAAAATGATTTACGCGCGCAATTCTGCCTCCAATGCCGTGATGGATCAGGGAGTCAACATCATAAATGCTACTCAGAGCCCCACAGGAAGGCATGGGCAGTTCGACATTTACCAGGCAGCTATAGATCCCAGAGCAGGATCTCAACAGAGACAACGGCAGGCTGAATGGACGTTCACGCCATCACAGTGGACAATGCGGCCCGGGATGGGGCCATTGACACCCACTAATAGGGTACTTAAGAGCAGTCAAAGGAACAGTCAGCGCAAAATTCCTGGCCATAGTCTCTTTGTCCCCAACAATGGAAACTTTAACTCATGCTGGAATTGTGGGGGAAAACACTCAGCCAGATCTTGCAGATTCCAACATTTTGTCTGCAGAAACTGCAATCTCAGTGGCCATTTCACGCAAATGTGTAGAAAACCTGCAACCAGACTGATATGAGACAGATGGACCAGAAGAGGGTTCTGTGAGACAGGATGATTTTTGGGGCAAATCGATGGATGCCGCGGTTCAGCGGTCCATGCGGCGAATATTCACAGTTCATACACCAAAACGCCACCAATGATGATGAGGGTTTTGTTGAACGGCGTCACAGTGCGCATGGAGCTGGACACTGGGGCCAGCCAGTCACTCATGGGCGTTCAGCAATTTGAGAAGCTATGGCCACTCAAAGCCAGTAGACCCAAATTAGAACGTATTGAGACATAATTACAGACTTACACCAAGGAAATCATTCCGGTGCTAGGCAGTGCAATGATGGCTGTCACACACAATGGGTTAGTGAACCGGCTGCCACTCTGGATTGACCCAGGCAATGGTCCCGCTCTGCTGGGAGGAACTGATTAGCCGAGATGAACTGAAAATGGAGGGGATGTTCACGCAATGTCCTCAGTGGAGCGAAGCTCGTGCTCACAAGTCCGACAACAATTCGAGTCACTATTTCAACCGGGCATCAGGACTTTCAAAGGCACGAAAGTAGTGATACACATCACCCCAGACGCCAGGCCAGTGCACCACAAAGCCAGAGCGGTGCCGTATGTGATGCAGGAAAACATCGAGAGCGAATTGGACCGGCTGTTGCGAGAGGTCATCATCTCGCCTGTTGAATTTAGTGACTGGGCGAGCCCCATCGTTCCCGTTCTAAAAGCAGATGTCTGTCCGGGTCTGTGGCAACTACAAGGCCACCATCAATCGGATGTCCCTACAAGACCAATACCCACTCCCAAGAGCGGAGGACCTCTTCGCCACGCTGGCAGGTGGCAAACTGTTCACCAAGTTGGACCTCACTTCAGTCTCTATGACCCAGGAACTGGCCGACGAATCCAAACTACTGACCACCATCACCACGCACAAGGGACTGTTTCCATATAACAGGTGCCCGTTTGGCATTCGATCAGCGGCCGCGATTTTTCAACGCAACATGGAAAGCCTGCTTAAATCCATTCCTGGAACGATCGTATTCCAGGACGACATCTTCATCACGGGTCGAGATACCGAGGAACACCTCCACAACTGGAGGAGGTGCAACGCCGGGTAGGCCTGCGACTCAAGAAGTTTAAATGTGTGTTCTTAACTCCTGAGGTTGAGTTTCTGGGCAGGAGGGTTGCTGCAGATGGGATTCGGCCACCGAATCCAAAACAGAGACGATTCGACGAGCACCCAGGCCCTGCAACACATCGGAGCTGCGTTCATTCCTGGGACTGTTGAACTATTTCGGGAACTTTCTGCCGAACTTGAGCACGTTGTTGGAGCCGCTACATGTGCTCCTGCGTAAGGGTTGCGATTGGTTTTGGGGGGACTGTCAGGAACGGGCTTTTGATTGAGCACGAAACCTACTTTGTTAAAACAAATTGTTGACCCTGTACCACCCCTGTAAACGTTTAGTTCTGACATGTGATGCATCGTGCTATGGGGTTGGGTGCGTGTTGCAGCAGAGTAATGCTGAGGATCAGCTACAACCTGTGGCTTATGCCTCCAGATCGCGCTCTCAAGCAGAACGGGGATATGGCATGGTTGAGAAGGAAGCGCTTGCATGTGTCTATGGTGTTAAAAAAAAATGCACCAGTACCTCTTCGGTAGGAAGTTTGAATTAGAGACAGACCACAAGCCACTCACATCCCTGTTGTCAAGACAGCAAGGCTGTCAATGCCAACGTATCAGCTCGCATACAGCGGTGGGCCCTCACGCTAACTGCTTATGACTACTCCATCCGGCACTGGCCCGGCACTGAAAACTGCGCTGACGCACTTAGTAGGCTCCCACTAGCCACCACAGAGGGGGCAGCTGAGCAAAGCGCTGAGATGGTCATGGCTGTCATTGCCTTTGACAGTGCAGGTTCCCCCATCACAGCCCGCCAGATCAAAATCTGGACAAACAGAGATCCCCTCCTATCCTTGATTAAGAAATGTGTCCTGACTGGGGATTGGGCGCCCGCACACGGAGCATGCCCTGAGGAGGTCAGACTGTTCCACAGGCGGATGGATGAGCTCTCCATCCAAGCTGACTGCCTACTATGGGGCAGCCGGGTAGTCATGCCCCAGAAGGGCAGGGAGGAATTCATCAGGGAACTCCACAGCGAGCACCCAGGCATTGTGATGATGAAGGCCATTGCCCGGTCACACGTTTGGTGGCCTGGAATTGATTCAGGCCTGGAACACTGTGTTCGCAGGTGCATGACCTGTGCCCAGCTGGGCAATGCCCCCAGGGAGGCCCCGCTCAGCCCGTGGCCCTGGCCCACCAAGCCATGGTCACGTGTTCACGTTGACTACGCGGTCTCGTTCATGGGGAAGATGTTCTTCATTGTAGTAGATGCGTACTCGAAATGAATCGAGTGCACCATCCTGAATCCATGCACGTCATCCACCACTGTGGAAAGCCTATGTGCGATCTTTGCAACCCATGGCTTGCCAGACATCCTGGTTAGTGACAATGGCCCGTGTTTCACGAGCTATGAATTCCGGGAGTTTATGTCGGGTAATGGCATCAACCACGTCAGGACTGCGCCGTTCAAGCCGGCCTCCAATGGCCTGGCGGAACGGGCAGTCCAAATCATTAAGCAAGGTATGCTCAGGATTCAAGGACCCTCCCTTTATTGCCGCTTATTGCATCTCCTGCTGGCCTATAGATCCCGCCCGCACTCGCTCACGGGGGTCCCGCCCGCAGAGCTACTCATGAAACGGACACTCAAAACTCGGTTGTCCCTCATCCACCCAGTCCTAACCAACATAATTGAAGGCAAGCGCAAGTCACAAAACGAGTACCATGACCGCAATTCATGGGGGAGATGTATAGAAATAAATGATCCTGTATTCGTCCTCAATCACGCCATGGGGCCCAAATGGCTTGAGGGTACTGTAATTGGCAAAAAGGGGAATAGGATCATCGTGGTAAAACTCAACAATGGCCAGATATGCCGTAAGCATCTGGACCAAGTAAAAAAAAAAAGGTTCAGCATGGACACTGAGGAACCTGAAGAAGACCATGAGATGGAGCTCACAGTACCGCCAGCGAACGTGCAACAAGAGCAATCAGAAGAATGCACAGTCCCTGAGGTCAGCCGGACAGGCCGGAATCGCCACAGGTGATAGACACTCACATCAGCATCCAACAACCAGAGCCCCAACTGCGGCGCTCCACGAGGGAGCGTAGACCATCTGAAAGACTGAACCGATGATCCCAGTGAGACTTTGGGGGGGGGGGGGGGGTGGGGGTGGGGGTGGGGGGGGGGGGGGTGGGGGTGGGGGTGGGGGGGGGGGGGGTGGGGGTGGGGGGGGGGGGGGGGTGGGGGTGGGGGGGGGGGGGGGGTGGGGGTGGGGGTGGGGGGGGGGTGGGGTGGGTGGGTGGGGGGTGGGGGGGGGGGTGGGGGGGGTGGGTGGGGGGGGTGGGGGTGGGGGTGGGGGGGGGGGGAAGGTGATGTCATGTTTGTAACTACAATGTAACACCACTGTATTACTGTATACACTCAACTTAGATGCACAC
>NW_027252348.1:0-26649 GCF_044704955.1 Pristiophorus japonicus | reverse complement strand
GGGTGGGGGGGAGAGGAGGAGGAGGAGGAGAGGGTGGGGGGGAGAGGAGGAGGAGAGGGTGGGGGGGAGAGGAGGAGGAGAGGGTGGGGGGGGAGAGGAGGAGGAGGAGGAGGAGAGGGTGGGGGGGGAGAGGAGGAGGAGAGGGTGGGGGGGGAGAGGAGGAGGAGGAGAGGGTGGGGGGGAGAGAGGAGGAGGAGGAGGAGGAGGGAGGGTGGGAGGGAGAGGAGGAGAGGAGGAGAGGGTGGGAGGAGCAGAGGGTGGGGGGGAGAGGGGGAGGAGAGGGTGGGGGGGGAGAGGAGGAGGAGCAGAGGGTGGGAGGAGCAGAGGGTGGGGGGGAGGAGAAGGGGCGGGGAGAGGAGGAGGAGAAGGAGGAGGGGAAGAGGAGGAGAGCAGGTGGAGGGAGGGAGAGAGTGAGCAGGTGGGGAGGGGGAGAGGTGGATTATTTCTGGCAGAGGGGGGGAGCTCGCGGTGGGAATGAGGGAAGGGGAGAGAGGAGACTGGAGGGGGTGCGCGCAGTGGCGGATGGGGAGGGAGCTGGGGGGAATGGAGGAGAGGAGACGGGATGGGGAGGGGTTGTGCAGTTGTGGAATCTTCGGGATGTACGCGTTAAATGTCGAATCACAAATAAAGGCCGACATGATCGAAGGTTGTCGCGGACTCTCGATTTTTTTTTCCATGTGACGATCTCGACCAACCGCGACCCCCATCAAATAGCGGAGCACTCGAGGTCAGTCTGGCTCGTTCGGTATCTCGTTCTGAGTCAAAAGGTCATGGGTTCAAGCCCCATACTCCACGGCCAACACTGTCGGAGGGGCAGTACTGAGGGAGTGCCGCACTGTCGGAGGGGCAGTACTGAGGGAGTGCCGCACTGTCGGAGGGGCAGTACTGAGGGAGCGCCGCACTGTCGGAGGGGCAGTACTGAGGGAGCGCCGCACTGTCGGAGGGGCAGTACTGAGGGAGCGCCGCACTGAGGGAGCGCCGCACTGTCGGAGGGGCAGTACTGAGGGAGCGCCGCACTGTCGGAGGGGCGGTGCTGAGGGAGCGCCGCACTGTTGGAGGGGCAGTGCTGAGAGAGCGCCGCACTGTTGGAGGGGCAGTCTTGCCAATACCACGTTAAACCGAGGCCCCCTCTGCTCTCTCAGGTGGATGTAAAAGATCCCAGGGCACTATTTCGAAGAAGAGCAGGGGGAGTATCCCTGGGGCCAATATTTATCCCTCAATCAACCTCAATAAAACAGATTATCTGGTCATTATGATGTTGCTGTTCGTGGGAGCTTGCTGTACGCAAATTGGCTGCTGTGTTTCCCACCATACAGTAAATAGGGAGAAATTGTCTCCAATGGCTGAAGGATCGATCACCAGAGGGTACAGATTATAGGAGATCAGCCAAAGAACCAGAAGTCACGTGAAGCCTCTTCTCATTGGAATTCAGAAGAATGAGAGGTGATCTTATCGAAACGTATCAGATTATGAGGGGGCTCGACAAGGTGGATGCAGAGAGGATGTTCCCACTGATGGGGGAGACTAGAACTAGGGGGCATGGTCTTAGGATAAAGGGCCGCCCATTTAAAACTGAGAGAGGAGGAATTTCTTCTCTGAGGGTTGTAAATCTGTGGAATTCTCTGCCCCAGAGAGCTGTGGAGGCTGGGTCATTGAATATATTTAAGGTGGAGATAGACAGATTCTTAACTGATAAGGGAGTGAAGGGTTATGGGGAGCGGGCAGGGAAGTCGACCTGATGCCATGGTCGTATTGAGTGGTGGAGCAGGCTCGAAGGGCCGTATGGCCTACTCCTGTTCTTATTTGTTATGTGAGCAAAACCTTTTTTGTGCAGCGAGTGAACCATAGAAAATAGGAGCAGGCCATTCGGCCCTTCGAGCCTGCACCACCATTCAATAAGATCATGGCTTATCAGTACCCCTTTCCTGCTTTCTCTCCATACCCTTTGATGGGCCACATCTAACTCCCTTTTGAATATATCCAACGAACTGGCCTCAACAACTTTCTGTGGTAGAGAATTCCACAGGTTCACAACTCTGAGTGAAGAAGTTTCTCCTCATCTCGGTCTTAAATGGCTTACCCCTTATCCTTAGACTGTGTCCCCTGGTTCTGGACTTCCCCAACATCGGGAACATTCTTCCTTCATCTAACCTGTTCAATCCCGTCAGAACTATATATGCCTCTATGCGATCCCCTCTCATTCTTCTAAATTCCAGTGAATATAAGCCTAGTCGATCCAATCTCTCCTCATATGTCAGTCCTGCCATCCCGGGAATCAGTCTGGTGAACCTTCGCTGTACTCCCTCAATAGCAAGAATGTCCTTCCTCAGATTAGGAGACCAAAACTGAACACAATATTCCAGGTGAGGTCTCACCAAGGCCCTGTACAGCTGCAGTAAGACCTCCCTGCTCCTATACTCAAATCCCCTAGCTATGAAGGCCAACATACCATTTGCATTCTTTACTGCCTGCTGTACCTGCATGCCAACTTTCAATGACTGATGTACCATGACACCCAGGTCTCGTTGCACCTCCCCTTTTCCTAATCTGTCACCATTCAGATAATATTCTGCCTTCCTGTTTTTGCCACCAAAGTGGATAACCTCACAGTGGTTAGGATGTGGACAAAACATTGCAGGGATATGGGGCAAGAGCAGGGTGAGTAGGACTAACTGGATTATATCGGATATACGGCACAGAAAGAGGCCATTGGGCCCAACCAGTCCATGCTGGCGTTTATGTTCCACTCAAGCGCCCCTCCCCTCTTTCCCCATCTAAATAAAGAATTTTTGAAGAACAGATGAGTAAGTTGGGCCTAAACACATTGGAGTTTAGGAGAATGAGAGGTGATCTTATTGAAACATACAAGATACTGGGGGAGCTCGACAAGGTGGATGCAGAGAGGATGTTTCCACTGATGGGGGAGACTAGAACTAGGGGACATAGTCTCAGAATAAGGTGCCACCCATTTAAAACTGAGATGAGGAGGAATTTCTTCTCTCAGAGGGTTGTAAATCTGTGGAATTCTCTGCCCCAGAGAGCTGTGGAGGCTGGGACATTGAATATATTTAAGGCGGAGATAGACAGATTTTTGAGCGATAAGGGAGTGAAGGGTTATGGGGAGCGGGCGGGGAAGTGGAGCTGAGTCCATGATCGGATCAGCCATGATCTTATTGAATGGCGGAGCAGGCTCTAGGGATCAAATGCTCCTATTTCTTATGTTGTAAATCTATCAGCACAACCCTCTATTCCCTTCTCCCTCATATCCTTATACAGCCTCCCCTTAAATGCCTCGATACTATTCACCTCGACCACTCCCTGTGGCAGTGAGCTCCACATTCTCACCCCTCTCTGGGTAAAGAAGTTTCTCCTGAATTCCCCATTGGATTTATTAGTGACGATCTTATATTGATGGCCTCCAGTTATGATCATCCCCACAAGTGGAAACATTCTCTCTCTATCCACTCGATCAAAACCTTTCATCATTTTAAAGACCTCGATTAGGTCACCCCTCAGCTGCCTTTTTTCAAGAGAAAAGAGACCCCAGACTGTTCATCCTTTCCATCATTTTATACACCTCAATCAGGTCTCCCCTCAGCCTCCAAAGAAAACAGACCCAGCATCTCAAATCTTTCCTCATAGCCAAAATTATCCAGTCCAGACAGCATTCTTGTAAATCTTCTCTGCACCCTTTCCAGTGCCTCGATATCCTTTTTATAATATGGAGAGCAGAACTGTGCACAGTGCTCCAAGTGTGGTCTAACCCAGGTATATGGAGACCAGAACTGTGCACAGTGCTCCAAGTGTGGTCTAACCCAGGTATATGGAGACCAGAACTGTGCACAGTGCTCCAAGTGTGGTCTAACCCAGGTATATGGAGACCAGAACTGTGCACGCAGCTCCAAGTGTGATCTAACCCAGGTATATGGAGACCAGAACTGTGCACAGAGCTCCAAGTGTGGTCTAACCCAGGTATATGGAGACCAGAACTGTGTACAGAGCTCCAAGTGTGATCTAACCCAGGTATATGGAGACCAGGACTGTGCACAGTGCTCCAAGTGTGGTCTAACCCAGGTATATGGAGACCAGAACTGTGCACAGTGCTCCAAGTGTGGTCTAACCCAGGTATATGGAGACCAGAACTGTGCACACAGCTCCAAGTGTGATCTAACCCAGGTATATGGAGACCAGGACTGTGCACAGTGCTCCAAGTGTGGTCTAACCCAGGTATATGGAGACCAGAACTGTGCACAGTGCTCCAAGTGTGGTCTAACCCAGGTATATGGAGACCAGGACTGTGCACAGTGCTCCAAGTGTGGTCTAACCCAGGTATATGGAGACCAGAACTGTGCACAGAGCTCCAAGTGTGGTCTAACCCAGGTATATGGAGACCAGAACTGTGCACAGTGCTCCAAGTGTGATCTAACCCAGGTATATGGAGACCAGAACTGTGCACAGTGCTCCAAGTGTGGTCTAACCCAGGTATATGGAGACCAGGACTGTGCACAGTGCTCCAAGTGTGGTCTAACCCAGGTATATGGAGACCAGAACTGTGCACAGTGCTCCAAGTGTGGTCTAACCCAGGTATATGGAGATCAGAACTGTGCACAGTGCTCCAAGTGTGATCTAACCCAGGTATATGGAGACCAGGACTGTGCACAGTGCTCCAAGTGTGGTCTAACCCAGGTATATGGAGACCAGAACTGTGCACAGTGCTCCAAGTAGCTTCCCAACTTTTCAATTCTATAGCGCTAGAAATAAACCCTAGTGCTTTTCGAAAGATAAAACCCAATTGTTCTTCGAAAGAGAACATGGACTCAATGAGCTGTGCTATGAACTATTCTATGAATCGAATCACTCCACTCCACCGTTGTGAAAGGGGAGTGCTTTCTTTAACCAATTCACACCGGAGTGATATTAATTAATATCCCAGACTATTTCACTAACGTTAATTAACAGATTTTTGTAACTAATTAATGCGATACAATTTACCTAATTTTGCTAAATTAACCAGTACAAAACAATTTAATAACATAAAAAAATTAATCTTCCTAACATAATTAAAAGGGCACTGATTGATTGAACTAATTCACTACTGATTTGAAAATATTTATTTAAATTTGCTTAATTAATTCGTTAATGGTAACTTGGTTTTAAATTTCTTCACAAACTTTCCGAACTAACGAAAGTTTGTAAAGTGTGTTAAACTAGTTGCCCAATGATCTGGGTGTCTTTGTACATGAAACATTAAAAGTTAGTATGCAGGTACAGCAAGTAATCAGGAAGGCAAAGGGAATGTTCTTTATTGCAAGGGGGATAGAGTATAAAAGCAGGGAAGTCTATACAGGGTATTGGTGAGGCCACACCTGGAATACTGCGTGCAGTTTTGGTCTCTGTATTCAAGGTGCGTAAGTGGTTTGCTCGGGCGTGCCGAAACAGACCTGCTACAAGCTGTGAGGAGGATGCTAAGAGGCTGCAGGGTGACTTGGACAGGTTAGGTGAGTGGGCAAATACATGGCAGGTGCCGTATAATGTGGATAAATGTGAGGTTATCCACTTTGGTGGCAAAAACAGGAAGGCACAATATTATCTGAATGGTGACAGATTAGGAAAAGGGGAGATGCAACTAGACCTGGGTGTCATGGTACATCAGTCATTGAAAGCTGACATGCAGGTACAGCAGGCGGTGAAGAAGGCAAATGGCATGTTGGCCTTCATAGCGAGAGGATTTGAGTATAGGAGCAGGGAGGTCTTACTGCTGTTGTACAGGGCCTTGGTGAGACCACACCTGGAATATTGTGTTCAGTTTTGGTCTCCTAATCTGAGGAAGGACGTTCTTGCTATTGAGGGAGTGCAGCGAAGGTTCACCAGACTGATTCCCGGGATGGCAGGACTGACATATGAGGAGAGACTGGATCGACTCAGCTAATATTCACTGGATATTGAGAGGGGATCTCATAGAAACATATAAAATTCTGACGGGACTGGACAGGTTAGATGCAGGAAGAATGTTCCCGATGTTGGGGAAGTCCAGAACCAGGGGTCACAGTCTAAGGATAAGGGGTAAGCCATTTAGGACCGAGATGAGGAGAAACTTCTTCACCCAGAGAATTGTTAACCTGTGGAATTCTCTACCACAGAGAGTTGTTGAGGCCAGTTCGTTGGATATATTCAAGAGGGAGTTAGATATGGCCCTTACGGCTAAAGGGATCAAGGGGTATGGAGAGAAAGCAGGAAAGGGGTACTGAGGGAATGATCAGCCATGATCTTATTGAATGGTGGTGCAGGCTCGAAGGGCCGAATGGCCTACTCCTGCACCTATTGTCTCTGTTTCTACGTTTCTGTGTTTCTTCACAAACTTTCCGAACTAACTAAAGTTTGTAAAGTGTGTTAAACTAGTTGCCCAATGATCTGGGTGTCTTTGTACAAGAAACACTAAAAATTAGTGTGCAGGTACAGCAAGTGATCAGGAAGGCAAATGTAATGTTGGCCTTTATTGCAAAGGGGATGGAGTATAAAAGCAGGGAAGTCTTGCTCCAGTTATACCGGGTATTGGTGAGGCCACACCTGGAGTACTGCGTGCAGTTTGGGTCTCCGTATTTAAGGTGTGTGAATGGTTTGCTCGGGCGTGCCAACACACACCTTCTTCTACAAGTTCTGGAGGATTGGGATTACTATGGACAGATCCAGCATGGACAGTGTTTATTCGACTCAACCGTATAGTGTTTAATAAAGTTCAAAAGCGCCATGAGTAAAACAATACAAGTGGTATAATACAGTACAACAATACAACCCTGGCTTGTCCAACAAACCCCCTGCCATATCAAGTTACCATGGCGTAACGTATTTAAAAAAAGGAGGCAGACAGAAAGCAGGAAACTATAGAGCAGTTAGCCTAACGTCTGTGGTTGGGAAAATGCTGGAGTCCATTATTAAAGAAGCAGTAGCAGGACATTTGGAAAAGCAAAATTCGGTCAGGCAGAGTCAGCATGGATTTATGAAGGGAAATCACGTTTGACAAATTTGCTGGAGTTCTTTGAGGATGTAACGAACAGGGTGGATAAAGGGGGAACCAGTGGATGTGGTGTATTTGGATTTCCAGAAGGCATTTGACAAGGTGCCACATAAAAGGTGACTGCACAAGATAAAAGTTCACGGGGGTTGGGGGTAATATATTAGCATGGATAGAGGATTGGCGAACTAACAGAGAACAGAGAGTCGGGATAAATGGTTCATTCTCGGGTTGGCAACCAGTAACCAGTAGGGTGCCGCAGGGATCAGTGCTGGGGCCCCAACTATTTACAATCTATATTAATGACTTGGAAGAAGGGACTGAGTGTAACGTAGCCAAGTTTGCTGACGATACAAAGATGGGAGGAAAAGCAATGTGTGAGGAGGACACAAAAAATCTGCAAAAGGACATAGACAGGCTAAGTGAGTGGGCAAACATTTGGCAGATGGAGTATAATGTTGGACAGTGTGAGGTCATGCACTTTGGCAGAAAACAATCAAAGAGAAAGTTATTATTTAAATGGAGAAAGATTGCAAAGTGCCGCAGTACAGAGGATCCTGGGGGTACACCAAACACAAAAGGATAGTGTTGGATATGTCAACCTGTATATACCTTGTATAGCCACTACGGCTCGTCCCCTGGAGGCCCAAGAGATCCCACAATCCCTTGGGAGCGCAGGTATTTAAGGAGGCTTCACAGGTTGGAGAGGCACTCGGGAGACGTGCAATAAAAGACTACGGTCACACTTTACTTTGAGCGCACAGTGTTCAGTCTGACTCTTTATTCATACATAACAACTGGCGACGAGACACAGATAGCGAACCCAAAGATGCAGAGAACAGTGGGCATCCTGGAGAAATTCTCGGAGGGAGATGATTGGGAAACTTTTGTGGAGCGACTCGACCAATACTTCGTGGCCAACGAGCTGGATGGGGAAGAGAGCGCTGCCTAACGAAGGGCGATCCTCCTCCTGTGGGACACCAACGTATGGCCTCATGAAGAACCTGCTCACTCCAGCGAAACCCACGGAGAAATCGTACGACGATGTGTGCACACTGGTCCGAGAGTATTTGAACCCGAAGGAAAGCGTTCTGATGGCCAGGTACCGGTTCTACACCTACAAAAGGTCTGAAGGCCAGGAAGTGGCGAGTTATGTCGCCGAGCTAAGACGCCTTGCAGGACATTGCGAATTTGAAGGACATTTGGAGCACATGCTCAGAGACTTTTTCTTACTTGGCATTGGCCACGAAACCATACTTCGCAAACTTTTGACTGTAGAGACCCCAACCTTGAGTATGGCCATAGCGATAGCCCAGGCGTTCATTGCCACCAGTGACAATACGAAGCAAATCTCTCAGCACACAAGTGCTGCTACAAGTACTGGGAACAAAGTGATGTTGTTTTCGAATTGTAACGTACAGGGCAGGTCACACGTACCTGCAGCTACACGTCCGCAGATGTCTCAGAGTCCACCATCAAGGGTGATGAATGCAAGGCCATTAACACCTTGTTGGCGCTGCGGGGGCGATCATTGTTTCCATTCATGCCGATTCAAAGAGTACGTTTGCAAGGGACACCTCCAACGTATGTGCAGGCGAGCTGCAAACCCTGTTAATCCTGCAAGCCACCATGTTGCAGAGGAGGACAGATCCACCACGGATCACGATAAACCAGAGCCTCAGACTGAGGAGGCAGAGGTACATGGGGTGCACACATTTACCACAAAGTGTCCCCCGATAAAGCTGAAGGTTGAATTGAATGGACTCCCGGTGTCAATGGAGCTGGACACGGGTGCGAGCCAGACCATAATGAGCAAAAATGATAAATTGTGATAAATTGTGGTGCAGCAAGGCCTCAAGGCCAGTCCTGACTCCCATTCGCACGAAACTGAGAACTTACACCAAGGAACTGATTCCTGTAATGGGCAGCGTTACCGTAAAGGTCTCCTACGATGGAGCGGTGCACAAGTTACCACTCTGGATGGTCCCGGGCGATGGTCCCACGCTGCTCAGCAGGAGCTGGCTGGGAAAGATACGCTGGAACTGGGACGACGTCCGAGCGCTATCGCCTGCTGATGACACTTTGTGTGCCCAGGTCTTAAACAAGTTCCCCTCGCTGTTCGAACCAGGCATCGGGAAGTTCCAAGGAGAAAAAGTGCAGATCCGGGGGCACGACCCATCCATCACAAGGCGAGAGCAGTTCCGTACATGACGAGAGAGAGGGTGGAGATCGAGCTAGACCGGCTGCAACGAGAGGGCATAATTTCGCCGATCGAATTCTACGAATGGACAAGTCCGATTGTTCCAGTCCTCAAGGGAGACGGCACCATCAGAATCTGTGGTGATTACAAAGTAACTATCATTTGTTTCTCCCTGCAGGATCAATACCCACTACCAAAGGCTGACGACCTTTTTGCGACACTGGCGGGAGGAAAGACGTTCACGAAGCTGGACTTGACCTCGGCCTACATGACGCAGGAGCTGGAAGAATCATCGAAGGGCCTCGCCTGCATCAACACGCACAAAGGTCTCTTCATTTACAACAGATGACTGGGATTTGATCAGCGGCGGCGATATTCCAGAGAAACATGGAAAGTTTACTGAAATCGGTCCCGCACACCGTGGTCTTCCAGAACGACATCTTGGTCGGAACACAGTCGAGCATCTGCAGAACCTGGAGGAGGTTCTTAGTCGACTCAACCGCATGGGGCTCAGGTTAAAACGCTCGAAGTGCGTTTTCCTGGCACCTGAAGTGGAGTTCCTGGAGAGAAGAATCGCGGTGGATGGCATAAGGACAACCGATTCGAAGACGGAAGCAATCGAGAACACACCGAGGTCACAGAACGTGACGGAGCTGCGGTCGTTCCTGGGACTCCTGAACTACTTTGGTAACTTCTTACCGGGTCTCAGCACACTGCTAGAACCACTACATGTCTTACTGCGTAAAGGAGACGAATGGATTTGGGGCAAAAGCCAAGAAAATGCCTTTGTAAAAGCTAGAAAATTGTTATGCTCAAACAAATTGCTTGTGTTGTATGATCCATGTAAGCGTTTGGTATTAGCACGTGATGCATCGTCATATGGCGTCGGGTGTGTATTGCATCAAGTTAATGATTTCGGGAAACTGCAACCGGTTGCTTATGCATCCAGGAGTCTGTCTAAGGCTGAGAGAACCTACAGCATGATTGAGAAAGAAGTGTTAGCGTGTGTCTATAGGGTAAAGAAAATGCATCAATACCCGTTTGGGCTAAAATTCAAATTGGAAACTGACCATAAGCCACTTAGATCCCTGTTTTCCGAAAGTAAGGGGATAAATACCAACGCATCGGCCCGCATCCAGAGATGGGCGCTCACGTTGTCCACATACAACTACGCCATCCGCCACAGGCCAGGCACAGAAAACTGCGCTGATGCCCTCAGTAGGCTGCCATTGCCCACCAGGGGGGTGGAGATGGCACAGCCCGCAGATTTAGTTATGGTTATGGAAGCATTTGAGAGTGAGCAATCACCTCTTAACCGCCCGACAGATTAGAACCTGCACAAGTCAAGACCTCTTACTGTCCCTAGTAAATAGCTGTGTGCTTCATGGGAGCTGGTCCAGTGTCCCAGTGGAAATGCAGGCAGAGATAAAACTGGTCCAGCGGCGCAAAGATGAAATGTCTATACAGGCAGACTGCCTTCTGTGGGGCAATCGAGTAGTGGTCCCCAAGAAGGGCAGAGACACCTTCATCAATGACCTCCACAGTACCCGCCCAGGCATCGTAATGATGAAAGCGATAGCCAGATCCCACGTGTGGTGGCCCGGTATCGATGTGGACTTAGAGTCCTGTGTTCACAGATGTAATACATGCTCGCAGTTAAGCAATGTACCCAGGGAGGCGCTGCTAAGTTTATGGTCTTGGCCCTCCAAACCGTGCTCTAGGGTACATGTCGACTATGCAGGCCTGTTCTTGGGTAAAATGTTCCTTGTGGTTGTAGACGCGACTCCAAGTGGATTGAATGTGAGATAATGTCGGCCAGCACGTCCGCTGCCACTACTGAAAGCCTGCGGGCCATGTTTGCCACACACGGCCTACCTGATGTCCTGGTGAGCGACAACGGGCCGTGTTTTACCAGTGCTGAGTTCAAAGAATTTATGACCCGTAACGGGATCAAACATGTCACATCTGCCCCGTTTAAACCAGCGTCCAATGGTCAGGCAGAGAGAGCAGTGCAAACCATCAAGCAAGGCTTGAAGAGGGTAACTGAAGGCTCACTGCAGACTCGCCTATCCCGAGTCCTGCTTAGCTACCGCACGAGACCCCACTCACTCACTGGGATCCCACCTGCTGAACTGCTCATGAAAAGAGCACTTAAGACCAGGCTCTCGTTAGTTCACCCTGATCTACATGAACAGGTAGAGAGAGCAGGCGGCTTCAACAAAGTGCATACCATGATAGCGCAAATGTGTCACGCGAGATTGAAGTCAATGATCCTGTATTTGTATTAAATTATGGACAAGGTCCCAAGTGGCTTCCCGGCACTGTCGTGGCCAAAGAGGGGAGCAGGGTGTTTCGGGTCAAACTTTCAAATGGACTCATTCGCCGGAAACACTTGGACCAAATCAAACTCAGATTCACGGACTATCCTGAGCAACCCACCTTGGACCCTACCTGGTTTGATCTCCCAACATACACACCAGTGGCAACCGGCACCACAGTTGACCACGAAGCAGAACCCATCATCCACAGCAGCCCAGCAGGGCCCAACACACCAGGCAGCCCAGCAAGGCCAGCTGCACAGCAGCCCAGCGAGGGCCCAACAAATGATCCAACAATACCAGCTTTCACACCGCGGCGATCAACCAGGGCAAGAAGGGCCCCAGATCGACTCACATTGTAAATAGTTACACTGTTGACTTTGAGGGGGGGGGGGGAGGGCGGAGTGTTGCTATATATGTAAACCTGTAAATACCTTGTATAGCCACCAGAGGGCTCATCCCCTGGAGTCCCAAGAGATCCCACAATCCCTTGGAAGCACCTGTACTTAAGGAGACTTCACAGGTTGGAGAGGCACTTTGGAGACCTGCAATAAAAGACTACGGTCACACGTTACTTTGAGCTCACAGTATCCAGTCAGACTCTTTATTCATACATAACAAATAGTATGCAGGTACAGCAAGTGATCAGGAAGGCCAATGGTATCTTGGCTTTTATTGCAAAGGGGGATGGAGTATAAAAGCAGGGAAGTCTTGCTCCAGTTATACAGGGTATTGGTGAGGCCACACCTGGAGTACTGCGTGCAGTTTTGGTCTCTGTATTTACGAAAGGATATACTTGCTTTGGAGGCAGTTCAGAGAAGGTTCACTCGGTTGATTCCGGGGATGAGGGGGGTTGACTTATGAGGAAAGGTTGAGGAGGTTGGGCCTCTACTCATTGGAGTTTAGAAGAATGAGAGGTGATCTTATCGAAACGTAGAGATTATGAGGGGGATGCAGAGAGGATGTTTCCACCTGATGGGGGAGACTAGAACTAGGGGGCATAATCTTAGAATAAGGGGCTGCCCATTTAAAACTGAGATGCGGAGGAATTTCTTCTCTCAGAGTGTTGTAAATTTGTGGAATTCTCTGCCCCAGAGAGCTGTGGAGGCTGGGTCATTGAATATATTTAAGACAGAAATAGACAGTTTCTTAGAACATAAGAACATAAGAATTAGGAACAGGAGTAGGCCATCTAGCCCCTCGAGCCTGCTCCGCCATTCAACAAGATCATGGCTGATCTGGCCGTGGACTCAGCTCCACTTACCCGCCCGCTCCCCGTAACCCTTAATTCCCTTGTTGGTTAAAAATCTATCTATCTGTGACTTGAATACATTCAATGAGCTAGCCTCAACTGCTTCCTTGGGCAGAGAATTCCACAGATTCACAACCCTCTGGGAGAAGAAATTCCTTCTCAACTCGGTTTTAAATTGGCTCCCCCGTATTTTGAGGCTGTGCCCCCTAGTTCTAGTCTCCCCGACCAGTGGAAACAACCTCTCTGCCTCTATCTTGTCTATCCCTTTCATTATTTTAAATGTTTCTATCAGATCACCCCTCATCCTTCTGAACTCCAACGAGTAAAGACCCAGTCTACTCAATCTATCATCATAAGGGAATATTATTTGAATGGGGAGAAATTACAACATGCTGCGGTGCAGAGGGACCTGGGGGTCCTTGTGCATGAAACTCTTTTTGGAATTAAAAGTTTCGAGCCAGCCAGGAATCTTCTGATCCGTAGTCAGACGCGTTATCCATTGCGCCACTGGCCCTACTAAGTACAGTAGCTCCTTCGAGCCGGAATCCCAAAAAGTTAGTTTGCAGGTGCAGCGGGTAATCAGGAAGGCGAATGGAATAGAAACATAGAAACATAGAAAATAGGTGCAGGAGTAGGCCATTCGGCTCTTCGAGCCTGCACCACCATTCAGTGAGTTCATGGTTGAACAATGTTGGCCTTCATTGCGAGAGGGATGGAGTACAAAAGCAGGGAGGTCCTGCTGCAACTGTACAGGGTATTGGTGAGGCCGCACCTGGAGTACTGCGTGCAGTTTTGGTTACCTTACTTAAGGAAGGATATACTAGCTTTGGAGGGGGTACAGAGACGATTCACTAGGCTGATTCCGGAGAGGAGGGGGTTACCTTATGATGATAGATTGAGTAGACTGGGTCTTTACTCGTTGGGAGTTCAGAAGGATGAGGGGGTGATCTTATAGAAACATTTAAAATAATGAAAGGGATAGACAAGATAGAGGCAGAGAGGTTGTTTCCACTGGTCGGGGAGACTCGAACTGGAGGGCACAGCCTCAAAATACGGGGGAGCCAATTTAAAACCGAGTTGAGAAGGAATTTCTTCTCCCAGAGGGTTGTGAATCTGTGGAATTCTCTGCCCAAGGAAGCAGTTGAGTCTAGCTCATTGAATGTATTCAAGTCACAGATAGATAGATTTTTAACCAATAAGGGAATTGAGGGTTACGGGGAGCGGGCGGGTAAGTGGAGCTGAGTCCACGAACAGATCAGCCATGATCTTGTTGAACGGCGGAGCAGGCTCGAGGGGCTAGGTGGCCTACTCCTGTTCCTAATTCTCATGTTCTTATGTTCTAAGGTAACCCCCTCATCTCCGGAATCAGCCCAGTGAATCGAAGCATTGTGCTTACATTTCATTTGAGGTACCAGGACGATACACACATCAATCCATAACATTACACTTCCCCCAGCCACCAGGACGCAGGACGACAATACACACATCAATATATAACGTACACTATGTGTCGTCACCGTGTGGTTGCATAAGATGGAAACTTGTTACCTGATACACGATCAATAATGTTCACACCGTGTACATACATGCTGGCACCACATCAGGGTATAAGCTGTTTATCAATAAGCCTGGGCTCTCCACCCCATGCGCTCTTTTGAGAAGGGATTGCAGTTAGCAGTCAGAAGTGGAAGGGATTAATGCTGGCATCTTGCTGGTCTGTAATACCTCAGTGCAACACTCAAAGGTGCAGTTCTGTTCTCACTGGACTAAGGCATTGGGAAATTATTTTACGACATGTTATTCAACCTTGGCATGCTTGGTGCTGGAGTGATATCTCGCCATGCTACTCCTTCTGCTTCAGGGCCTGCTCCGATAGTGCTCGCAGGCCAGGGGGGCGGGGGGGCGCTCGGCCTGCTGGGCAAGGCTGCCATGCTGCTCCTTCCGCTCCAGCTCGCTGATTGGAGCGCATGGGGACAGGAGGGGCGAAGGAACGGCGAGAGACTGTAGGGGGACGCGATGGAGGGGGGGGGCCCCCCCGGGAGAGGCGTGAGTTTGGGGCCCAGAAGAGGCGAGGGCCCAGGGGGGGGTCAGCGCGAGGCCCCAGCCCTCGCTGCGCAATACGTGCGCGCGCAGTAGGCCCCGTGCAGCGGAGCCGGCCTCCAGTCGTCCTGGTTAATCCTCGCCGCTGGACCAAGGCCGAGCTCTGTCGAGCCCCGTGCGGTGGCTGGTGCGGGAGGCCACTACGGCTAGGGGGGGGGAGGATGGGGGCGCTCCGAGCATCGGGTCCCGCTCACAGCTGAAGAGGTCGCAAAGTTTCCGTTTAAAGAATGGACTGCGTCGAGAATATTTCATGGGCTTCCAAAAGGCTTTTGACAAGGTCCCACACAAGAGATTGGTGTGAAAAATCAAAGCACATGGTATTGGGGGTAATGTACTGACGTGGATAGAGAACTGGTTGGCAGACAGGAAGCAGAGAGTCGGGATAAACGGGTCCTTTTCAGAATGGCAGGCAGTGACTAGTGGGGTGCCGCAGGGCTCAGTGCTGGGACCCCAGCTATTTACAATATACATCAACGATTTAGACGAAGGAATTGAGTGTAATATCTCCAAGTTTGCAGATGGCACTAAGCTGGGTGGTGGTGTGAGCTGTGAGGGGGACGCTAAGAGGCTGCAGGGTGACTTGGACAGGTTAGGTGAGTGGGCAAATGCAGGGCAGATGCAGCTATAATGTGGATAAATGTGAGGTTGTCCACTTTGGGGGCAAAAACACAAAGGCAGAATATTATCTGAGTGGTGACAGATTAGGAAAAGGGGAGGTGCAACGAGACCTGGGTGTCATAGAAACTTAGAAACATAGAAAATTGGTGCAGGAGCAGGCCATTCGGCCCTTCGAGCCTGCACCACCATTCAATAAGATCATGGCTGATCATTCACCTCAGTACCCCACTCCTGCTTTCTCTCCATACCCCTTGATCCCTTTAGCTGTAAGGACCACATCTAACTCCCTCTTGAATATATCCAACGAACTGGCCTCAACAACTCTCTGCGGTAGAGAATTCCACAGGTTAACAACTCTCTGAGTGAAGAAGTTTCTCCTCATCTCGGTCCTAAATGGCTTACCCCTTATCCTTAGACTGTGACCCCTGGTTCTGGACTTCCCCAACATCAGGAACATTCTTCCTGCATCTAACCTGTCCAATCCTGTCATAATTTTATATGTTTCTATGAGATCCCCTCTCATTCTTCTAAATTCCAGTGAATACAGGCCCAGTTGATCCAGTCTCTCCTCATATGTCAGTCCTGCCATCCCGGGAATCAGTCTGGTGAACCTTCGCTGCACTCCCTCAATAAGAAGAACGTCCTTCCTCAGGTTAGGAGACCAAAACTGAACACAATATTCTAGGTGAGGCCTCACCAAGGCCCTGTACAACTGCAGTAAGACCTCCCTACTCCTATACTCAAATCCTCTCGCTATGAAGGCCAACATACCATTTGCCTTCTACACCGCCTGCTGTACCTGTTGAAACCATGAGTCTGCAATTGCCAGCAGGCCTCAGGTGACCCAGATGACTCAGAGTCCCCAACAAAGGATGAATGCAAGGCAATTCACACCTTGTTGGCGTTGTGGAGGCTTCCATTCAGCCTATTCATGCCGCTTCAAAGGGTATGTTTGCTAGAGCTGTGGAACAATGGGGCACCTCCAACGAGCTTGCAGATGAGCTGCAAGCTCTGCAAAATCTGCTAACCACCACGTGGCAGAGGAAGATCGGTCCATGGTGGATCAAAGCAATTTCGAGCCTCAGGGAGAGGAGGCAGATGCTGAAGTACACGGGATGCACACATTTTCAACGAAATGTCCACCTATAATGCTAAATGTAAAATTGAATGGTTTACCCGTAGCCATGGAACTGGACACTGGTGCTAGCCAATCCATCATGAGTAAAAAGATGTTTGAGAGACTGTGGTGCAACAAGGTATTCAGATCAGCCCTGAGCCCCATCCAGATAAAACTGAGAACGTACACCAAAGAGCTTATCACTGTCCTGGGCAGTGGTCAAGGTCACCTACGAGGGCACGGTGCATGAACTGCCACTCTGGATTGTCCCGGGCGATGGCCCCACACTGCTGGGAAGGAGCTGGCTGGGCAAAATCCGCTGGAATTGGGATGACATCCGAGCGCTATCACATGTCGATGAGGCCTCATGTACCCAGGTTCTTAACAAATTTCCTTCCCTTTTTGAGTCAGGCATTGGAAACTTTTCTGGGATGAAGGTGCTGATCCACTTGGTCCCAGAGGCACGACCCATTCACCACAAGGCGTGAGCGGTATCTCACATGGTGAGGGAGAGAGTGGAAATCGAACTGGACAGACTGCAACGCGAGGGCATCATCTCCCCAGTGGAATTCAGCGATTGGGCCAGTCCGATTGTTCCAGTACTCAAAAGTGATGGCAAGGTCAGGATTTGCGGCGATTATAAAGTAACTATTAATCGTTTCTCGCTACAGGACCAATACCCGCTACCTAAGGCAGATGACCTATTTGCGACGCTGGCAGGAGGCAAGGCGTTCACCAAGCTCGACCTGACTTCGGCCTACATGACGCAGGAACTGGAGGGGTCTTCGAAGGGCCTCACCTGCATCAACACACACAAGGGACTGTTCATCTACAACAGATGCCCGTTTGGAATCCGGTCGGCTGCAGCGATCTTCCAGAGAAACATGGAGAGCCTACTCAAGTCAGTACCACACACGGTGGTTTTTCAGGACGACATATTGGTCACGGGTCGGGACACCTCCGAGCACCTACAAAACCTGGAGGAGGTCCTCCAGCGATTGGATCGCATAGGGCTGCGGCTGAAGAGGTCGAAATGCGTCTTTATGGCAACAGAAGTGGAGTTTTTGGGGAGAAAGATCGCGGCGGACGGCATTCGGCCCACAGACGCCAAGACAGAGGCTATCAGGAACCTGCCCAGGCCACAGAACGTCACGGAGCTGCAGTCATTCCTGGGACTCCTCAACTATTTTGGTAACTTCCTACCGGGGTTAAGCACCCTCTTAGAGCCCCTACATGTGTTATTGTGTAAAGGTGAGAACTGGGTATGGGGAAAAAAACAAGTAATTGCTCTTGAGAAAGCCAGAAACATTTTATGCTCCAACAAGCTGCTTGTATTGAATAACCCGTGTAAAAGACTCATGCTAACATGTGATGCGTCATCGTACGGAGTTGGGTTTGTATTACAAGCTAACGTTGCGGGGAAGTTGCAACCTGTCGCCTATGCTTCCAGGAGCTTGTCTAAGGCCGAGAGGGCCTGCAGCATGATTGAGAAAGAGGCATTAGCGTGTGTGTTCGGGGTAAAGAAAATGCATCAGTACCTGTTTGGCCTCAAATTTGAGCTGGAAACCAATCACAAGCCCCTCATATTACTGTTCGCTGGAAACAAGGGGATAAATACTAATGCCTCAGCTCGCATACAAAGGTGGGCACTCGCGCTATCGGCGTATAACTATACCATCCGCCACAGGCCAGGCACCGAGAACTGTGCGGATACTCTCAGTCGGCTACCATTGCCCACCACGGGGGTGGAAATGGCGCAGCCCGCAAACTTGTTGATGGTGGTGCAGCCCGTAGACTTGTTGATGGTCATGGAAGCGTTTGAAAATGATAAATCACCTGTCGCGGCCCGCCAGATTAGGACTTGGACCAGCCAAGATCCTCAGCTGTCCCTAGTAAAAAACTATGTACTGCATGGGAGCTGGGCCAGCATCCCCGTTGAAATGCAAGAGCCAATCAAGCTGTTCCAGCGGTGAAAAGACGAGCTGTCCATTCAGGCAGACTGCCTGTTGTGGGGTAACCGCGTAGTGCTACCCAAAAAGGGCAGGGAGATGTTCATCTCGGATCTCCACAGCACACATCCAGGTATAGTAATGATGAAAGCGATAGCCAGATCCCACGTGTGGTGGCCCGGTATCGACTCTGACTTAGAGACCTGTGTACGGCAATGCAGCGTATGTGCTCAGTTGAACAACGCGCCCAGAGAGGCACCACTAAGTTTGTGGTCCTGGCCCTCCAGACCACGGTCAAGGATCCATGTCGACTATGCGGGCCCGTTTCTCGGTAAAATGTTCCTGGTGGTGGTGGATGCTTTTTCAAAATGGATTGAATGTGAAATAATGTCGGGAAGCACTGCCACCGCCACCATTGAAAGCCTGAGGGCCATGTTTACCACCCACGGCCTGCCTGACATACTGGTCAGTGACAACGGGCCATGTTTCACCAGTGCCGAATTTAAAGAATTCATGACCCGCAATGGGATCAAACATGTCACCTCGGCCCCGTTTAAACCAGCCTCCAATGGGCAGGCAGAGCGGGCAGTACAAACCATCAAACAGAGCCTTAAACGAGTCACAGAAGGCTCACTCCAAACCCGCCTGTCCCGAGTACTGCTCAGCTACCGCACGAGACCCCACTCGCTCACAGGGGTGCCCCCGGCTGAGCTACTCATGAAAAGGGCACTTAAAACCAGACTCTCGCTGGTTCACCCCAACCTACATGATCAGGTAGAGAGCAGGCAGCAGCAACAAAATGTAAACGATGGTCGCGCCACTGTGTCACGGGAAATTGATCTGAGTGACCCTGTGCATGTGCTAAACTATGGACATGGTCCCAAGTGGATCGTGGGCACGGTGATAGCTAAAGAAGGGAGTTGGGTGTTTGTAGTCAAACTAGACATTGGACAAATTTGCAGAAAGCACCTGGACCAAACGAGGCTGCGGTTCACAGACTGCCCTGAACAACCCACAGCAGACATCACCTTTTTTGAGCCCACAACACACACCCAGAGGATCAACAACACCACGCCGGACCAGGAAATCGAACCCATCACGCCCAACAGCCCAGCAAGGCCAGGCTCACCCAGCAGCCCTGCAGAGCCAACAACACGCCAGCCCAGCGAGGGCACAGCCAACACACCAGAACAGACATTTGTACCGAGGCGGTCCACCAGGGAAAGAAAGGCTCCCGACCGCCTCACCTTGTAAATAGTTTTCACTTTGACTTTGGGGGGAGTGATGTTGTGTATCTGTAAAGCATGCACTCCCATGTTCCGCCACCAGGGAGCGTATCCCCTGAAGTCCCAAGGGATCCCAGCATCCCTTGGGAGCACTGTATATAAGCCGGCCCCTAAGGCCTGTTCCTCACTCTGGGGTGTCTTATTAAAGACTGAGGTCACTGTTACTTTAACCTCCCTGTGTGCAGTCTCATCTGTGTTAGGAACACAATAGTACCTGCATGTCAACTTTCAATGACTGATGTACCATGACACCCAGGTCTCGTTGCACCTCCCCTTTTCCTAATTTGCCGCCATTCAGATAATATTCTGCCTTCGTGTTTTTGCCACCAAAGTGGATAACCTCACATTTATCCACATTATACTGCATCTGCCATGCATTTGCCCACTCACCTAACCTGTCCAAGTCACCCTGCAGCCTCTTAGCATCCTCCTCACAGCTCACACCGCCACCCAGCTTAGTGTCATCTGCAAACTTGGAGACATTACATTCAATTCTTTTATCCAAATCATTGATGTATATTGTAAATAGCTGGGGTCCCAGCACTGAGCCCTGCGGCACTTCACTAGTCACTGCCTGCCATTCTGAAAAGGACCCGTTTATCCCGACTCTCTGCTTCCTGTCTGCCAACCAGTTCTCTATCCACGTCAATACATTACCCCCAATACCATGTGCTTTAATTTTTCACACCAATCTCTTGTGTGGGACCTTGTCATAAGCCTTCTGAAAGTCCAAATACACCACATCCACTCGTTCTCCCTTGTCCACTCTACCAGTCACAGCTCACACTGCCACCTAGCTTAGTCTCATCTGCAAACTTGGTAGAGAATTCCACAGGTTCACAATTCTCTGAGTGAAGAAGTTTCTCCTCATCTCGGTCCTAAATGGCTTACCCCTTATCCTTAGACTGTGTCCCCTGGTTCTGGACTTCCCCAACATCGGGAACATTCTTCCTGCATCTATCTGAATGGTGACAGATTGGGAAAAGGGGAGGTGCAACGAGACCTGGGTGTCATGGTACATCAGTCATTGAAGGTTGGCATGCAGGTACAGCAGGCGGTGAAGAAAGCAAATGGCATGTTGGCCTTCATAGCGAGGGGATTTGAGTACAGGGGCAGGGAGGTGTTGCTACAGTTGTACAGGGCCTTGGTGAGACCACACCTGGAGTATTGTGTACAGTTTTGGTCTCCTAATCTGAGGAAGAACGTTCTTGCTATTGAGGGAGTGCAGCGAAGGTTCACCAGACTGATTCCTGGGATGGCGGGACTGACATATCAAGAAAGACTGGGATCAACTGGGCTTGTATTCACTGGAGTTCAGAAGAATGAGAGGGGATCTCATCGAAACGTTTAAATTTCTGACGGGTTTAGGTTAGATGCAGGAAGAATGTTCCCAATGTTGGGGAAGTCCAGAACCAGGGGTCACAGTCTAAGGATAAGGGGTAAGCCATTTAGGACCGAGATGAGGAGAAACTTCTTCACCCAGAGGGTGGTGAACCTGTGGAATTCTCTACCACAGAAAGTTGTTGAGGCCAATTCACTCAATATATTCAAAAAGGAGTTAGATGTAGTCCTTACTACTCGGGGGATCAAGGGGTATGGCGAGAAAGCAGGAAGGGGGTACTGAAGTTGCATGTTCAGCCATGAACTCATTGAATGGCGGTGCAGGCTAAAAGGGCCGAATGGCCTACTCCTGCACCTATTTTCTATGTTTCTGTGTTTCTATGTAACCTGTCCAATCCCGTCAGAATTTTATACGTTTCTATGAGATCCCCTCTCAATCTTCTAAACTCCAGTGAGTATAAGCCCAGTCGATCCAGTCTTTCTTTATATGTCAGTCCTGCCATCCCAGGAATCAGTCTGGTGAACCTTCGCTGCACTCCCTCAATAGCAAGAACGTCCTTCCTCAGATTAGGAGGCCAAAACTGAACACAATATTCCAGGTGAGACCTCACCAAGGACCTGTACAACTGCAGTAAGACCTCCCTGCTCCTATGGGTAGATGCAGAGAGGATGTTTCCCCTCGTGGAGGAATCTAGAACTCGTCTCAGAGTAAGGTGCCGCCCATTTAAAACGAAGATGAGGAGGAATTTCTTCTCTCAGAGGGTTATGAATCTTGGAAGTCTATACCCCCGAGAGCTGTGGAGGCTGGGTCATTAAGTATATTTCAATGTGGGGCTGAATGGCCTACTCCTGCTCCTATTTCTTACATTCTTAAGAATATTAAAACCAACTTAATAGTTTTAATAGTTAAACAACTAGTTTAACACACTTTACCGATTTAATGTTCTTAATAACATACTTTACAAACACGGGTTAGTTGGGAAAATTTGTTAAGAACTCTAAAACCAATTTTAGAATCAGTATTTTAATTAGTTAAATCATTTAGTGTTTTTAAAATTATTTCAGGAAACTTAGTTAGCTAATTTTTAAATTTTTAATGAAAATTTGTTGAGTACTTTCAAATGAATTTACTGGTTAGTTTTAACAAGTTTTCCTAAAGAATTTAAGTAATTTATAATGTCTTAAACTAATTGTGCAACTATTAGGAACTTTAAACATCAAGTTGACATGCAGGTACAGCAGGCGGTGAAGAAGGCAAATGGTATGTTGGCCCTCATAGCGAGAGGATTTGAGTATAGGAGCAGGGAGGTCTTACTGCAGTTGTACAGGGCCTTGGTGAGGCCTCACCTGGAATATTGTGTTCAGTTTTGGTCTCCTAATCTGAGGAAAGACATTCTTGCTATTGAGAGAGTGCAGCAAAGGTTCACCAGACTGATTCCCGGGATGGCAGGACTGACATATGAGGAGAAACTGGATCAACTGGGCCTGTATTCACTGGAGTTTAGAAGAATGAGAGGGGATCTCATAGAAACATATAAAATTCTGACGGGACTGGACAGGTTAGATGCGGGAAGAATTTTCCCGATGTTGGAGAAGTCCAGAACCAGGGGTCACAGTCTAAGGAGAAGGGGTAAGCCATTTAGGACCGAGATGAGGAGAAACTTCTTCACTCAGAGAATTGTGAACCTGTGGAATTCCCTGCCGCAGAGAGTTGTTGAGGCCAGTTCGTTGGATATATTCAAAAGGGAGTTAGATGTGGCCCTTACAGCTAAAGGGATCAAGGGGTATGGAGAGAAAGCAGGAAAGGGGTACTGAGGGAATGATCAGCCATGATCTTATTGAATGGTGGTGCAGGCTCGAAGGGCCGAATGACCTGCTCCTGCACCTATTTTCTATGTTTCTATGTTACTAGTTTTAACAAATTTAAGTAGCTTATAACTAGCTGTGCAAATATTAAGAACTTTAAACATCAAGTTACTAGTTTTAACAAATGTACCTAAAAAATTTAAGTAATTTATAACTAGCTGTGTAACTATTAAGGACTTTAAACATATAAGATTGTCTTTAAACATATTAGATTTACTAGTTTTAACAAATGTACCTAAAAAATGTAAGTAATTGATAATGTGTCTTAAACTAGTTGTGCAATTGTTAACACTAGCAAATCGGTTTTTAATTTCTTGCTAAATAATGGAACTACTTTGCAAAAGTGTGTTCAACTAGCTGTCTAAACTATTAACTAGTTTTGCAACGTGTTCTAAAATAGTTGTCTCGTTATTAACTAGTTGTCCAACAATTACAAATTTTGTTCAACTAGTTGTCAAAACTAGTAACTAGTTTTGCAAAGTGTATTAAAAAAATGGTTGTCTATTTATTAACTAGTTTTGCAAAGTGAATTAAAGATTAGTTGTCAAATTGTTAACTAGTTGTCCAACAATTAAATGGAACTACTTTGCAAAAGTGTGTTCAACTAGCTGTCTAAACTATTAACTAGTTTTGCAACGTGTTGTAAAATAGTTGTCTAATTATTAACTAGTTGTCCAACAATTAAAAATTTTGTTCAACTAGTCGTCAAAACTATTAACTAGTTGTGCAAAGTGAATTAAAGATTAGTTGTCCAATTATTAACTAGTTGTCCAACAATTAAAAGTTTCGAGCCAGCCAGGAGTCGAACCTGGAATCTTCTGATCCGTAGTCAGACGCGTTATCCATTGCGCCACTGGCCCTACTGCCAATCGGAGGCAGCATTCCCTCCTCTAAAGGCTGATCCCGCGCCTGTCAATCAACGCCCTATGGCGCTTAGTGCGCCTGCGCCGTCTCCTCAAGTCGGCGATCTGACGCCATCACGCTGAACGTCGCGTCAAAGGCCCAGCAAGTTGCCACGGCAACAGAGAGGAGGGTGCAGAACAAAATATACATATGTATACGGGTATAGATAATTTCGCGGATTGCAAATGAGAAATAAATACTATTTAATGGGGATGCAAAGAGCGGATCTCACTCACTTTCCCATTTAAAGCTTTGTTTGAGTTCAAGTAGACGCGGCCTATCAGAGCACGCCGTACACGCGCTGTGGGGGAATGTGGACCAATGGAAAGCGGTTTGACTTGGACGGCCGCTCGGTGATTGGCTCAGCTCTCAACCTGGCGGCAGGCGCCGTTTCAAATTTCAACGGCTCAGACAACGCCCCACCCCGTGCACGCTGTGATTGGCTGGAGGCTGTCGCCGATCTCCATTCCGATTGGACAAGCCAGCTGTCGGTCAGGAGGCATGTCATTATCCGTGATTGGATGGTATCGCTGTCAGTCAGGCGGTGATCCCCCCCCTCCCCCTCCCCCTCCCACCTCTTTGATTCTCATTGGTCGGTTCGGGGCGGCGCGGTGTGCATCCCACGTGGGTCGCCCTCCGGCGCCGGCGCCGCGTCAGCTCATTGGTGGAGCCAGCCGTCAGTCAGGGGCGGGTTGGTGGGTCGGGGCGGACGGCGCCTGGCCATTGGCCGGCCGGCCCGTCACTCAGCGGCCCCGGTGAGGCGGGAGGGCGCCGCCCCCTTTCCCCACGCTGAGAGATGGCGGCGGCGGGCCGGGTGTCGAGTGGCCGCGAACTGAGCTCAGTGCCGGAGATCGGGGAGAGCCTGGGGGCCGTGGGCCGGCAGGGGTGAGGGGGCGAGGGGCGAGGGGCGAGGGGGCATGGTGAATGGGAGGGGCTTTCATTTGCGGGTAAATGAGTGGATTTTGTGGTAAATCTGAGGGTTTGGGGGTTACATTTGAGAATTTTGGGGTAGATTTGAGGGTTTGGGGGTAAAATTGAGGGTTAAGGGTTAAGATTTGAGGGTTTGGGGGTAAAATTGAGGGTTTAGGGGTTAGATTTGAGGGTTTGGGGTAAAATTTGAGGGTTTAGGGTAGATTTGAGGTTTTGGGGGTAAAATTTGATGGTTTAGGGTAGATTTGAGGGTTTGGGGGTAAAATTTGAGGGTTTGGGGGTAAAATTGAGGGTTTGGGGGTTAGATTGGAGGATTTGGAAATAAAGCAGGGTTTGGGGGTAAAATTGAGGTTTTTGGGTTAAATTTGAGGGTTTAGGGTAGATTTGAGGGTTTGGGGGTTAGATTGGAGGATTTGGAAGTAAAGGAGGGTTTGGGGGTAAAATTGAGGGTTTGGGGGTAAAATTGAGGGTTTGGGGGTAAAATTGAGGGTTTGGGGGTAAAATTGAGGGTTTTGGGTTAAATTTGAGGGTTTGGGGTTAAATTTGAGGGTTTGGGGGTGAGATTGGAGGATTTGGAAATAAAGGAGGGTTTGGGGGTAAAATTGAGGGTTTGGGGTTAAATTTGAGGGTTTGGGGGTAAATTTGAGGGTTTGGGGGTAAATGAGGGTTTGGGGATTCAATTTGAGGGATTGGGGGTAAATTTGAGGGATTGGGGGTAAATGTGAGGGTTTGGGAGTAAAGTTGATGGGTTTGGGGGTAAAATGTGAGGGTTTGGGGTAAGTTCGGGGGTTAGATTTGAGGATTTGGAAATAAATTAGGGCTTGAGGTAAATTTGAGGGTTTGGTGGTAAATGAGGATTTGGGATAAATTTGAGGGTTTGGGAGTTAAATTTGATGGTTTGAGGGTAAATTTGAGGGTTTGGTGGTAAATGAGTGGGTTTGGGGGTAGTTCAGTTTGTTTACATGGGGGGGTATTTGGAGATTTGAGTTAATATAGATAACTTTGAGATGATTTGGGATAAATGTGTGGGGTGAATTGTGGAGTAACTTTGAGTACTTACGGTCAAATTGGGGGTAAATTGAAGGGTTTGGGTGGATTGGAGTTCATTCCGAGGCGAATTGGGAGGGTATTTAGTGGGGAATTCAGGAAACATCCGGGAATTCCGGACAAGAGGGTCGGGGGTTTATTACTGTTTTGGGGGGAGGGGAGCGGGTATTACTGTCCCGGGGAAAGGACTTCATCCGAGAGGTGGGGAGGGTCTCTGGGTTGGGTTTGGGGGGTTGGGGAATGTGTCAGAGTACTTCCTGACGACTGACGTGTAACCCCCCGCCCTCCCAGGTTTGACTTCCTCTGCATGCCCATCTTCAACCCTCGCTTCAAGCGGGAGTTCTGCAACGGTCCCGCCAAGGACCGCCCGGGGACACTGACCCGTTCTGACCTGCTGCTGTCAGGCCGAGGTAACATATAACCCACTCCCTCCCTCCCTCATCCCCCACTCCCTCCCTCCCTCACCCCCCACTCCCTCCCTCCCTCATCCCCCACTCCCTCCCTCCCTCATCCCCCACTCCCTCCCTCCCTCATCCCCCCACTCCCTCCCTCCCTCATCCCCCACTCCCTCCCTCCCTCATCCCCCACTCCCTCCATCCCTCACTCCCCCCCTCCCTCCCTCATCCCCCACTCCCTCCCTCCCTCATCCCCCACTCCCTCCCTCCCTCATCCCCCACTCCCTCCCTCCCTCATCCCCCACTCCCTCCCTC
>NW_027252347.1:0-26652 GCF_044704955.1 Pristiophorus japonicus | reverse complement strand
GTTATCTCAACCAATCTGGACTATAATTCTATGGCTAGAGACCTCCTCTGCAAATTCCAGTTGCATTTGGAGTGTGAAGATGATGGGATCATTGTAAAACAGGGAACCCTTAAGCGGCAGTATTATACCACTAGAACCCCTCAGTGGTGGTCTCTGGACCTGCGGCAGGCACCCTATCACGTGACCCTAGCATACGATCCCAGTGGAAAGAATCAGGACCTGCAGAACTTTTATCAGGATCACGAAGGGGAAGTGAAGGAAATTCTATTAAGGGCTAGAGTGACTGGACCGGAAGGGAAGGCAGATTTTGTGGAAATGGACAGCCCCCAACGGTGGCACCACATATTACTCGTGAAGTATTACCTCCCCACCATGCTAAAGATTTGGGAGTTATGGTGCGCCAGGCTATAGACGAGGCTGACCCTACCAGCCGGGATGTGCAAATTGTAAAACATGGCCGTACAGTCCAACTCCACGGGGATCCCGAGAAAGTCTTAGCGACTCTGCAGCATCATACTGGCTCTGACATACCTGACTATGTGGATTCTCATGTGTGGGCAGAGGACCCCTCCCAAGTGGGTTATCACAGGCAATACTGAGTATCCACCGAGCTTTGGAGGCTAGCCGATTCGAACCAATTTGCCGGTTTTGAGTCCCTAGCACGGCTAAACAAATGCGACAGTGTTTGGGGATGATCAATTACTGCAGATCCTGGATCCCTAATGTTGCCCTGATGACTAAGCACCTCACCCCGTATACAAATAAGTAAGGCAGCTTTGAAATAGAAACCGTAGACGTCCAAGCCTTTAAGGAACTAAAGACAGCTCAGCTGCAAGCTCCGGCTTTGGGCCGGCCCCTCTATGACCGGCCCTTTCAACTGCATTTACAGTTCTGAAAGACTGTGCTACCGTTGTCTTAACACAACTCACTCCGTAGCTGCCCTCCTGGGCCAACTGCAGACTCAACACCTTACCATGGCCAGGCAAAGCAGATATGAGATCTACTTACTAAACAATCTTAAGCTGACCTTTCGGCACTGCACTGCAATTAATCCGGCCTGTTTTCTTACTGAGCCACCCCAAGATGAGGAAGAGCCCAGTCATGATTGCTTATCTTTAATTTAAGAGGCCACATCAGTCAGGGAAGATTTTGTTGATGTACCAATTGAAGATCCAGACTGTATTATGTATGTTGACGGAATTAATCCAGAAGGTACACGAATCTCAGGATACGCCATAGTAAACCAGGAGAATCAGGTCTTGGAATCTGCCACTTTTGAAATTGCCTATATCGACTCTAGGCATGCCTTTGGGGTGGCCCATGATTTCGGACAACTATGGAAAAATAGGGGATTCCTAACCTCACAGGGGAATGAGATATCCCATAAACAGCTAGTATCTGATTTGTTGCAAGCCCTCATGTTCCCCAAACGCATTGCCATTGTCAAATGTACTGCCCACACTACCGGAAATTCTCTGGTTGATATAGGGAATCGTTGTGCTGACCAAGAGGCCAAACAAGCCTCTCGTGACCAACAGATGGTAGTGCCCAAAATTATGAGTCAGACTAAAAATCCTGCGAAGGATAAGTTAGCCTCGGAAAAACCAATGCCAGCCATCCAAGATGTTATAAAAGCACAGGAGGACACTCCTGAAAAAGTTAAACTGTTGTGGAAATATTATGCATGTACTTATGACAGTGTTTCTAAACTCTAGACCACTCCCGCGGAACAGACTTGCATGTCTGACGAGTTGGCTCTATGGGTTATTGAATGTATGCATTTTGCTACTCATTGTGGAGCAAGGACCACGAGTGACACACTTTTGGCTACTTGGTGGCACTCACGATTCCAGGCGCTCACCCAGAACATCAGTAGTCGTTGCCTGGTTTGCCAGCAACATAATCCACGGAAGGGAGTCCCCTGTGATTGGGGTAAAATGCCCCTACCCGAAGGTCCCTTTGAGACATTTCAGTTGGACTACATTGAGTTGCAAAAAGTTCAGTGTTACAAATATGTGTTAGTAATAGTAGATGTGTTTAGCAGATGGATTGAAGCCTACCCTACCCTGGACAATAAGGCTCAAACTGTTGTTACGGTGTTAATGAGGGAAATTGTTCCTAGATATGGTATCTCAGCTCGACTGATGACCACCTATGTTCTTTCTCTGACTCAGGCTCTGCGACTAGCTCACAACCAGGTTCAAGATACTCACCTCGACCTCCCAGTTTTACCCGAATTGTCCCTCGTGGCACCAGGGAAGTATGGATTTGGAAGGGATTAGAGCCACCATGGGAGGGGCCTTTTCAGGTGTTACTCACTACCCCCACTGCAGCCAAGGTTGAGGGGTAAAGTGCCTGGGTTCACCTGCACCACTGCAAGCTCACCACCCTCTAACAAACCTATTTTACTGGTTATTATAACTCCTGTTTCTGTTCCAGACTTCCTCTTCTCCATAGCTGAACAAGGCCATTGGCATCCTAATTGGAACGTGGACCAGTTTGAACTTTTACCCATAGTGATAGAAAGCCAGCTACACCGACGGTGACCTGAGAAGAGAGACGGGAAAACTGAACTCTTTTAATCAGCAAAATAATTGGACTATTTATCTGAATCCTGAGCCATAAGATGAAACTCTCTGTATGCCACAGTCTGTATAATAGTGTTGATATATGACAGTTTCGGCGCATGGGAGGGGAGACAGAGACATGAGCTACATGTCTTATGTTTATGCGCAAAATGGGAACTTTTCTAGATGTTGGGTGTGTTCACATTCCCTGTACATTCCCTATACATTCCAAAGGGGGAGTTCCACTAACCCTAACTGAGACTGTCAGGAAATAGAGTGTGAACGGATGAATGCGATATTCCTAGAATGATCCTAAGTGTTATCATGGAATGATAAAAGGGGGGAATGTGAATGTTTAAAAATGTATGGAGACATTGAAGTTGAGAACGTGGGAATTGTATAGGGACAGTATAAGCTAACAAACAATTCATGGAGGAATAGCCATGACATCTCAGACACGAGACTGCGAAATGTTACAACACTAACACATATTGAAACAAAACCCACAGCTTGCAGAAAAACCTCAAGGTCTTATTAAATCATGTTATTAACCTGAAACATTGACAGAAGGTCTTTGTTTGAAATCGGACCATGCTTGGGTCGGCTTATGAGTGGACAAAGGGAAGGAGGGATCAAAAGAGATGGGCTGAGCTGGGATGTCACTCTGGCCCTATCTTGTTATCTTTTGCCGAAAATGTATAACCATCGTCCCTTTACAATGTAACGTCACTTTGTCCATAGGAAGTGAGTGCGTTCGAACAGACTTGCATTCCTTCTGTCTGATAAAGTCCCCGATCGGGATTTGCTTTTTAAATAAAAGCTTGCTTTGTTTAAAGCACAAACGGTATTCGTTTCAGTAATTTTGCTGAACCAAATTGAGGTAAAATAATCCAGGAATCAACACCCCCACTGAGCCCACCAGCGGAAAAGGGTCAATAATACTCGCAGGCATCGTCTGGCACCGCCTCTCATCTCCCTGAAATATTGTCTAAAAGCTGGAGCCTTTCTGTGTGTTCAAGTGGAAAATTGAGAGAGTCGGTGTGTATAACAGAAAACGATCGAGAGAGCGTGTGTGTGTCTGATAGGCATCAGGCTCTGGGAATCATTCCCCGTGGTTGTGCTCTCTGGGGTGTTTGTGTCAGATTTCTAACCCGTGCTGGACCTGCCCTGGGAGTGTTTGATGGGATAGTGTAGAGGGAGCTTTACTCTGTATCTATCCCATTCTGTACCTGCCCTATGATTTGATGGGACAGTGTAGAGGCAGATTTATTTTGTAGCTAACCCGTGCTGTACCTGCCCTGGCAGTGTTTGATGGGACAGTGTAGAAGGAGCTTTATTTCTGTATCTAACCAATGCAGCATCGACTCTGGAATGCTTGGGACAGAGTAGAGGGAGATATAATCCGTATCTAACCTGTGTTGACCCTGCACTTGGAATGTCTGGTGGGACAGTGTTGAGGGAGCTTTACTCTGTATCTAAGCAAGGCAAATATATCCTTCCTGAGATAAGGAGAGCAAAACTGTGCACAGTACTCCAGGTGTAGTCTCACCAAAGCCCTGTACATTTGTAGAGCGAAGTTAGAGAGAGGGTTACCCTTAATCTAAATTATGCTGTACCTGCCCTAGGAGTGTTTATTTGGAAAGTGTAGAGGGAGCTTTACTTAGTATCTAACCAATGCAGCACATGCCCTGGGAGTGGTTGATGGGACAGTGTAGAGGCAGCTTTACTCTGTATCCAACCCATGCCATACCTGCCCTGGGTGTGTTTGAAGGGACAGTCGAGAGAGAACTTTTTGCTGTAGCTAACCTGTACTATACCTGCCCTGGGAGTGTTTGATGGAGCAGTGTAGACGGAGATTTACTTTGTATCTGCGTCAAGATAAATGGGTCATTTTTCTGTTGGCAAACAGTGACTAGTGGAGAGCTGCAGGGATCAGTGCTGGGTCCTCAACTATTTACAATCTATATTAATGACTTGGATGAAGGGACTAACTGTAATGTAGTCAAGTTTGCTGATGATACAAAGATGGGTGAGAAAGCAAATTGTGAGGAGGTCACAAAAAATGTGCAAAGTGATAGACAGGCTAAGTGAGTGGGAAACAATTTGGCAAATGGTGTACAATGTAGGAAAATGTAAGGTAATCCACCTTGGCAGAAAAAATAGAAAAGCAAATTATCGTTTAAATGGTGAAAAATTGCAAAGTGCTGCATTATAGTGGGACCTGGGGGTCCTTGTGCATGAAACACAAAAAGTTAGTATGCAGGTACAGCAGGTAATCAGGAAGGCAAATTGAATATTAGCCCTTATTGCAAAGGAGATGGAGTATAAAAGCAGAGAAGTATTTCTACAACTGTACAGGGTGTTGGTGAGGCCACACCTAGAGTACTGCGTATAGTTTTGGTCTCCGTATTTAAGGAAGGATATACTTGCATTGGAGGCTGTTCAGAGAAGGGACACTAGGTTGATTCCAGAAATGAGGGGGTTGACTGATGAAGATAGTTTGAGTAGGTTGGCCTATACCCATTGGAGTTCAGAAGAATGAGAGCTGATCTTATCGAAACAGATAAGAAAATAAGGAGCCTCGACAAGGTGGATGCAGAGAGGATATTTCCATTCATCAGGGAAACTAAAACTAGGAGACATAGTATCAGAATAAAAGGCTGCCCATTTAAAACTGAGATGAGGAAGAATTTATTCTCTCAGATGGTTGTAAATCTATGGAATTCTCTTCCCAGAGCGCTGTGGAGTCTGGTTCATTGAATATATTTAAGGCGGAGATCGACAGATTTTTGAGTGATAAGGGAATAAAGGTTTATATGCAGCGGGCAGGGAACTGGAGCTGAGTCCATGATGAAATCAGCCATGATCCTATTAAATGATGGAGCAGGCTCGAGGGGCCAGGTGGCCTTCTCCTGCCCTTGGAATGTCTGGTGGGACAGTGATGAGGAAGCTGTACTCTATATCAAAGCAACTCAAGTATACCCTTCCTCAGATAAAGAGGCCAAAACTGTGCACAGTACTCCAGGTGTGGTCTCACCAAGGTCCTGTGCAATTGCAGAGCGAGGTTAGAGAGAGGATTACCCTCTATCTAAATTATGCTGTACCTGCCTTGGGAGAGTTTGAGGGGACTGTGCAGAGGGAGATTTACTCTATATCTAACAAGTGCTGTACCTGCCCTGGGAGTGTTTGGGATGTTGTAGACTGAGATTTACTCGACATCAACAATGGTAGTGTTTGGGATAGGCTGGAGTGAGATTTACTTTGTATCTAACTCGTCCAGTACGGGTATTCCTGACATCAGTAGCGGGAAAATGCTACAATCTATTATTAAGCACGTGGTAACAGGACACTTCGGAAGTGATAACAGGATTGGGCAGAATTAACACGGATTTATGAAAGGGAAATTGTTCTTGACAAATCTGTTGGTGTTTTTTGAGGTTGTAACTCGTAGGATAGATAAGGGGGAACCACCAGATGTGGTGTATTTAGATTTACAGAAGGCATTCAATGAGGTGCCACACAAGAGATTATTGAACAAAATTAGGACTCATGAGATTGAAAGTAATATACGAGCAAGGATTAAGGATTGGTTAATGGACAGAAAACAGAGAGTAGGAATAAACGGGTGATTTTCGGGTTGGCAGGCTGTAACTGGTGGGGTGCTGCAAGGAACGGTGCTTGGGCCCCAGCTATTCACAATCTATATCAATAATTTGGATGAGGGGACCAAATGTAATATATCGAAGTTTGCTGAGGATACAAAGCTAGTTGGTAATGTAAGTGTGAGAAGGATGAAAAGAGGTTTCAAAGGGATATATACAGGCTCAGTGAGTGGGCAAGAACATGGTAAATGGAATATAATGTGAAGAAATGTTAAGTTAGACATTGATAGTAAAAATAGAAAGGCAGAGTATTTTTTAAAATGGTGAGAAATTGGGAAATGTTGGTGTTCAGAGGGACCTGGGTGTTCTTGTACAGAAATCGCTAAAAGTTAATATGAAGTCCAGCAAGCAATTAAGAAAGCAAAAGCTATAATGGCCTTTGTACAAAAAGATTTGAGTACTTACGTCTTACTGCAATTATACAGGGCCCTGGTGAGACCAGACCATGAGTATTGTTTACTGTTTTGGTCTCCTTACCTAAGGAAAAATAAACTTGCTGCAGAGGGAGTGCAATGAAGGTTCATCAGACTGATTCCTGGGATGGGGGGATTGTCCTGAGAGAATGAGTAGACATGGCCTATATTCCCCAGCGTTCAGAAGGAGAGGTGAGAGGTGACACGCACATCCCATAAACAAATTTTTAAAGAGAGATCGGAGGTGTTTCAATTTGATCAAGGACACCAGCCAAATTATTAGAAACACTTCCTGTCGTTCAGGACCTGTGTCCAGGGACAAGGTGATGGGTTACCTGATCATCTTTGGGTTAAATGTTGTGCTTATCGAGCTGAGCACCTCGTGCCAGCATCAAACACTCTCCAGTCGGGCACAGCACAGGTTAGATACAGAGTGAACCCATCGGTCACTCCCCGACAAAGATACTGAGGGACAGGGAGTGTCAGGGACACTGACATTTCTCACTCTAAGGTATAAATTGATCCTGTACCTCTCCCCATTAATGCTGGGCTCCACACGGGTCGAATCCTGCTCCTGTTTCCCTTCCTGTAACAGCACTGAGCTCAACCCAGCCCATAATGAGCAGGGCTCAGGGAATTTGGTTGCTAGGCACTGCAGTGATATCATAAAGCAGGGCCATTCAGCCCAGCTGGTCATCTCCTTGTCCCTTTAAAGGTGGAGAGCTGGGGCATCCTGTCTCAACACACATCCCCCAGTTCATACTGAGAATCCCCAGGAAAGGCCCAAGGTCCAGAGTGTGGAACACAACCAAAGGGGAAAGAGGAGGAGAGCTGGGACATCCTATCTCAACACACATCCCCCTGTTCATTCTGAGAATCCCCGGGGATGGCCCAAGTCCCACAGTGTGGAACAGAACCAAGGGGGAAAGAGGAGGAGAGAAGTGGAGGTAAATCAAGGAGTGGGGACTGAGGGCCATCAAGCTTCAGTTTTAGAGCTTGTAGGCTTCAGGAGGGGAAGAGTGAGTAAGAAACATAGAAAATAGATGCAGGAGTAGGCCATTCGACCCTTCGAGCCTGCAGCACCATTCAATAAGATCATGGCTGATCATTCACCTCAGTACCCCTTTCCTGCTTTCTCTCCATACGCCTTAATCCCTTTAGCCATAAGGGCCATATCTAACCCACTCTTGAATATATCTAACGAACTGGCATGAACAACTCTCTGCAGTAGAGAATTCCACAGGTTAACAAGTCTCTGAGTGAAGAAGTTTCTCCTCAACTCGGTCCTAAATGGCTTACCCCTTATCGTTAGACTGTGACCCCTGGTTCTGTACTTCCCCAACATTGGGAACATTCTTCCCGCATCTAACCTGTCCAGTCCCGTCAACATTTTATATGTTTCTATGAGATCCTCTCTCATTCTTCTAAACTGCAGTGAATACAGGCCCAGTCGAACCAGTCTCTCAACATAGGTCAGTCCTGCCATCCCGAGAATAAATCTGTTGAACATTCACTGCACTCCCCCAATAGCAAGAACGTCCTTTCTCAGATTAGGGGACCAAAACTGAACACAATATTCCAGGTGAGGCCTCAGCAAAAGTATATACAACTGCAGTAAGACCTCCCTGCTCCTACACTCAAATCCCCTAGCTATGAAGGCTAACATGCCATTTGCCTTCTTCACCAACTGCTGGACCTGCATGCTAACTTTCAATGACTGATGTACCATGACACCCTTGTCTCATTGCACCTCCCCTTTTCTTAATCTGTCGCCATTCAGATAATATTCTGTCTTCATGTTTTAGCCACCAAAGTGGATAACCTCACATTTATCCACATTATACTGCATCTGCCATGCATTTGCCCACTCACCTAACCTGTCCATTCACACTGCAGCCTTTTAGCATCCTCCTCGCAGCTCACACCACCATCCAGCTTAGTGTCATCTGCAAACTTGGAGATATTACACTCAATTCCTTCATCTAAATCATTGATGCATATTGTAAATAGCTGGAGTCCCAGCACTGAGCCCTGCGGCTCCCCACTAGTCACTGCTTGCCATTCTGAAAAGGACTTGTTTATCCAAATTCTCTGCTTTCTGTCTGCCAACCAGTTCTCTATCCACGTCAATACATTACCCCCAATACCCTGTGCTTTAATTTTGCACACCAATCTCTTGTGTGGGATCTTGTCAAAAACCTTTTGAAAGTCCAAATACACCACATTCACTGGTTCTCCCTTGTCCACTCTACTAGTTACTTCCTCAAAAAATTTTATAAGACTTGTCATAAATCCATGCTGACTTGGACCGATCCAAATGTGCTGCTATTTCATCTTTAACAATTGATTCCAACATTTTCCCCACTACGGATGTCAGGCTAACCAGTCTATAATTCCCCATTTTCACTCTCTCGACTTTTTTAAAAAGTAGTGTTACATTAGCTACCCTCCAGTCCATAGGAACTGATCCAGAGTTGATAGACTGTTGGAAAATGATCACCAATGCATTCAGTATTTCGAGGGCCACTTCCTTAAGTACAGTGGGATTCAGACTGTAGTTTCAGGATCCAGGGAGAGAAAAAGGAACAGATGGGGAGACTGGTGTGGATTCCAGCACAGTGAGGATGTAGTGGGAGGGAGATTGTGTCGGGCCGTGTATTAGGGGTGTGGGAGGGACAAGAGAGGAAAGGTCAGAGGAGCAATTACTGCAGCAGTGTCCATCAATAGTGAGAGAGAGAAGGTGGGGGTCAGAGTGGGCCCTGGACAGGTCGGGAAACTGTTTGTTTGCTGTAACCAGCTTTCCCTCTGTCACAAATAGCCTCCTGTCGCCCAGTGACACAAACAGCCCATTAAACACCACCAATGTCCTTTGGTCTGGTGAGGTCTCCCTTTGTGAAACATCAGCTGTTGTTAAAGCTTCTCATTCTGACTCGCTCAAAGTGAGACAGTATCCACTGTCCCTTTTATTCCATGGGCTTCATCTTTGCTGGTATTGGTAACACGCCCGGGATCACTAAACACAAAACCCAGTCTGTAAATCACTTTCAGCTACTGGACTGAGTGTGTGCCCCACAGCATCTCTCTCACCTTCAATGTGTGAATAGAACATCACGCCTGCAAAGCTGGTTTAAGTTTATATCCAGGCAGCAAATCTATTTAAGAAAAGCCTGAAGGCCGATGAGACACTGCTCAGGTGCCAGTGTGCTGCTGGTTTGTCCGGTATTTGCCTGTAATGCAAAGTAACTGAACATTTCTCCCAGTGCAACCTTTGCTGTAATGAAAGGTGTCTTTTAATAAGCCTCATGTCCTTGCTCATGTCTGCTGCAATTGTGTAGAAAGAGGATGTGTGAAGTGATGGTGTTTGTATGGAGATGTGAAACGAGGAAATGGTATCTGTGTGTGGCAGTGACACAGCCTTGTGGTCACAGGCAGAACCATGCACCGATAGCCTTGAGCTTATGGTTTGAGCAGGGTCAGTTCATGAATGCTCAAGCTAAGAGGTGCCAGGGATCGGGAGCAGCGGCAGTAAATAAAATCTAAATGTAAATTCCGATGTAGTTTATCTTCATTTATTCCTATTATAATAGCTTTTGCTGAATGTGGCCCATGCCAAGTGCCAGGGTATTGCATCAGGCCCACCATAGAAAATGAGTTTGACACCTTGAGGTAGACAATGTCAACCGGATTCGCCCATTCACCAACCGAACAACTTCTTTACAAACTCAAGCTAGTTTGTAAGGCGTGACCATGTTTCCCGGAATCCGTGTTCAGTATCTGTAATGGCCCCTTCCCTTTCCCCATGATCGAAAACAGCATCTCTCAGGATCCCTTCAAGCACCTTCCCAGTGATCGAGGTCACGTTGATGGGCCTTCAGTTCCCAACTTGTGGCCAATTTGCAAAACTTGAACTATGTGTGCTACCTTCCAATCTCGGGGAACAACCCATGACTCTACTGAGCTGATGGAGATATGGGCAAAGGGCTGACAGAGCACCCGTCCCATCTCTTTAAACACCCTTGGGTGGATATCATCCGTACCTTACAATGTCAAGGTGAACCTGCATAGCGACTTTGCTGTCAATGAAGAGTGATTAGAAAGACCAAAGTGCCATTTGCCCCTCTCAGTTTGACCCTGAAGGACTGTGTCCAGGCTGAAGTTCTCCCCCCATACGATCCTCCGCCCAGATTGCCCTCACTGAGCTCCAGCCAGGTGATGCTAAACTCTCGGGTGGGAAAGAAAGAAATCCACACCAATGTATTGAATGCAACAAGAATTTATTTGTCTTTCTCCCAAATATTAAACTCCAGTCCAGTTACAGGAGTTATTGACATCAGCGGAAACAAACCCCAACTGTCAGAATGAACATGGTTCAGTCCGGATGTGATTAACAGCAGCAATAACAGCAGAATCCCACCCCTGCAGTCACTTGTGAACTCTCTGGTGTTTCAGCAGGGTGGATGACTGAGTGAATCCCCTCCCACACTCAGAGCAGATGAACGGCCTCTCCCCGGTGTGAACTCGCTGGTGTGTCAGCAAGTGGGATGACTGAGTGAATCCCTTCCCACACTCAGAGCAGGTGAACGGCCTCTCCTGAGTGTGAACTCGCTGGTGTCTCAGCAGGTGGGATGACTGAGTGAATCCCTTCCCACACTCAGAGCAGGTGACTGGCCTCTCCCCATTGTGAACCGGCTGGTGTGCCAGCAGGTGGGATGATGTAGTGAATCCCTTCCCACACTCAGAGCAGGTGAATGGCCTCTCCCCAGCGTGAATTCGCTGGTGCCTCAGCAGGTGGGAGGACCGAGCAAATCCCTTCCCACAATCGGAGCAGGTGAACGGCCTCTCCCCGGTGTGAACTCGCTGGTGTGCCAGCAGGTGGGAGGACCGAGGGAATCCCTTCCCACAATCGGAGCAGGTGAACGGCCTCTCCCCAGTGTGAACTCGCTGGTGTATCAGCAGGTTGGATGACTGAGTGAATCCTTCCCCACACTCTGAGCAGGTGAATGGCCTCTCCCCAGTGTGAACTCGCTGGTGCCTCAGCAGGTCGGCTGACCGAGTGAATCCCTTCCCACAATCGGAGCAGCTTAACGGTCTCGCCCCAGTGTGAACTCGCTGGTGTATCAGCAGGTTGGATAATTGAGTGAATCCTTTCCCACACTCAGAGCAGCTGAATGGCCTCTCCCCAGTGTGAACTCGCCGATGTGTTTCCAGCTGGGATGGGTAGTTGAAACATTTCCCACAGTCCGCACATTTACACAGTTTCTCCCCAGTGTGACTACACTTGTGTTTCTCCAGGTTGGATGATCGGTTGAAGCCTTGTCCACACACAGAGCACGTGTACTGTTTCTCCCCGCTGTGAACAGTGCTTTTTGCTTCCATGATCAAAGGCCGATGATATTCCGTTCCCGCTGAATCGAGTGACTCCGTCAGATCTTAATGTGATGTTTGGTTTGGGCCTCTGGTTGACAAATCCTCCCCTTTTAATACCCTGTAAAGTGAGTTTCAAACAGGAAAAAGGGTGGGTGAGAGAGAACCCACAAAAACACAAAGGCAGGTTGTGAAATTGAGCTGAATGAACCTGGCTATTTGTGCGGCCATCAGCAGAAGAAAAGTGACCATGAAAGCTGACGGATTGTTGTAATAACCCAACTGGTCACTAATGTCCTGCAGGGAAGGGAACCCACCAACCGGTCTGGGCCGACACAAGACTCTGGCTTCTATGGGAGGAGGGAGAGGTGGGCGGGGTGAAGGGGAGGGAATTTAAACATCTGCAACTCGACCAGAACTTTGACAGAACTTCCCAAACCCACAACCTATCCCGCCTAGATGGACCAGGGCAGCAGGTGCATGGAAATCCATCACCTCCAAGTTCCCCTCCAAGTCTCACACCATCCTGACTTGGGCATATATCACCGTTCCTACATCGTCACTGGGTGAAAATCCTGGAACTCCTCACCTAACAGCATTGTGGGAGGACCTTCACCACACGGACTGCAGCAGTTCGAGAAGGCCCACCATCACCTTGTCAAGGGGCAAATGGAAATTGAAAATATATTCTGGCCCTACGAGCGACAACCACATCCTAAGAATGGATTAAAACAAATCTGTATATTGAAAGCCCCTACAGAAATACTTGTTCCTAAAACAATACGCTTCTACATTGTGCGGGCAGTGTCTGTTTCACAACCTAATCTCCCCTAGAATCCACCGCTGTTGACGGTCTCTCATCGGAAATTGTTGGTCCCGACTGGGCCCAGAGGTTCTGGGGGTTAAACCCAGCAGCTTCTCCCCCTCTCCACTCCAGGTCAAATTGATGTAACAAACAGATGCACACAGGAGTCCAGGGAGCGACTTCCGTATCCAGCACCCACCCTGATACAGAGCGGCTCTGGATTGGTCGCTCTGTGTTTCCAGTATCGATGCACTGAAGATCAGCATATGAGGGAGGTGAATAGAGGCTTATGCTGAGAGAGTTAGAACCATAGAATCAGAGAATGGTTACAGCACGGAACAAGACCATTCGGCCCGTCGAGCCCGTGCCAGCTCTCTGCAAGAGCACCTCAGCTAATCCCACTCCCCCGCCCTTACCCCACAGCCATGCAAATGTTTTTCTTTCAGGTACTTATCCAACTCCCTTTTGAAAGCCGTGATTGAGTCTGCCTCCACCACCCTTTCAGGCCGTGCAATCCGGATATTAAACACTCGCTACGCAAAAAGGTTTTTTCTTGTGTCGCCTTTGGTTCTTTTGCCAATCACCTTAAATCTGTGTCCTCTGGTTCTCGACCCTTCTGCCAATGGGAACAGTATCTCTCGATCTACTCTGGCAAGACCACTCATGATTTTGAACACCTCGATCAAATCTCCTCTCAATCTTCCCTGCTCTAAGGAGAACACAAGAAATAAGAGCGGGAGTAGGCCATTTGGCCCCTCGAGTCTGCTCCATCATTCAATAAAATCATGGCTGATCTGATCATGGACTCAACTCCACTTCACTTCCCCCTCGCTCCCATAAACCTTTACTCTCATATCGCTCAAAAAATCTGTCTATCTCCGCCTTAAAAAAATTCAATGATCCAGCCTCCACAGCTTTCTGAGGCAGAGAATTCCACAGAATTAGAACCCTCTGAGAGAAGAAATTCCCCCTCATCTCAGTTTTAAATGGGCAACCCCTTATTCTGAAACTATGCCCTCTAGTTCTGGATTCTCCTATGAGTGGAAATATCCTCTCTGCATCCACCTTGTCAAGCCCTCCAGTATGTTTTAAGTTTCAATAAGATCACCCCTCATTCTTCTGAACTTCAATGAGTATAGGTCCAAACTACTCAACCTTTCTTCATAAGTCAATGCCCTCATCTCAGGAATCAACCTAGTGAATCTTCTCTGAACTGCCTCCAATGAAAGTATATCCTTCCTTAAATACAGAGATCAAAACTGTACGCAGTACTCTAGGTGTGGCCTCACCAATACCCTGTACAGTTGTAGCAGGACTTCTCTGCTTTTATACTCTATCCCCCTTGCAACCCCAGCTGCTCCTGTTTTGTACAAGTTCATCATAATATCCATGCGTTTGTACTCTATACTTCTATTTATAAACAGGGATACTGTCAAGTGTAGTATAAACAGGGACAGGGTCTAGTGTAATATAAACAGAGGCAGGGTCGAATGTAATATAAACCGAGACTGGGTCATGTGTAATTATAAACAGTGACATGGTCTAGGGTAATATTTAGAATGACTCCAGGTGCCATGAACTAGTGAGTGCAGAAATAGGAGGATAGAGCAGATGAATGCCTGGCTGGAGATATGATGCAGGAGGGAGGGCTTTAGATTCCTGATGCATTGGGACCGGTTCTGGAGGGAGGTGGGACCCGTACAAGCCGGACGGGATGCACCTCAACAGAGCCGGGACCAATATCCTCGCGGGGGGGGTGGGGGGGCAGGGAGTTGTCAGTGCTGTTGGGGAGGGTTTAAACTAGCTTAGCAGGGGATGGGAACCTGAGAATAGATTCAGTGGGAGGGAAGTAAAGCTGGAATTAGAAAGCAAAAATATAGAAAGTGAGTTGGAAGGACAGAGGAAAAAAGCAGGAAAAACAGGAAAAAACACAAATTTAAAAGCTCTTTGTCTAAATGCACATAACATTTGTAACAAAATAGATGAATTGACGGCACAAATGGATCCAAATGGGTATGATCTGATAGCAATTACAGAGACGTGTTTGCAAGGTGACCAAGACTGGGAACTAAATATTTGGGATATTTGACAATTCGGAAGGACAGACAGAAAGGAAAAGGAGGTGGGGTAGCTCTGTTAATAAAGAATGAGATCAGTGCTTCAGTGAGAAACGATATTTGCTCAGAGGATCAATATATTGAATCAGTTTGGGTGGAGATGAGGAATAATAAAGGGAAAATCACTGGTGGGCAGAGTCTATAGGCCCCTAACAGTAGCTGCACTGTTGGACGGAGTATAAATCAAGAAATAATGGAGGCTTGTAATAAAGGAACGGCAATAATTATGGGTGATTTTAAACTTCATATTGATTGGACAAAGCAAATTGGCCAGGGTAGCCTTGAGGAGGAGTCCATAGAGTGTATCCGAGATAGTTTCCTTAAACAGTATGTTGTGGAACCAACCAGGGAGCAGGCTATCTTAGATCGAGTTCTGTGTAATGAGGCTGGATTAATAAGTGATCTGGTACTAAAAGATCCTCTCAGAATGAGTGACCATAATATGGTTGAATTTCAAATTCAACCATATTATGGTTGGTGAGAAAGTTGGTTCTCAAACCAGGGTCCTAAGCTGAAATAAAGGAGACTACAATGGTATGAGGGCAGAGTTGGCTAAAGTGGACTGGGAAAATAGATTAAAGAATGGGATGGTTGATGAGCAGTGGCAGACATTTAAGGAAATATTTCATAACCTGCAACAAAAATATATTCCAATGAGAAGCAAAGACTGTAAGAGACGGGATAACCATCCGTGGCTAACTGAGGAAATAAGGGAGGTATCAAATTGAAAACAAAGGCATACGGTGTGGCCAAGTCTAGTGGGAGGCCAGAGGTTTCTGACATTTTTAAAAGCCAGCAGAGAACGGCTAAAAAAATGATTGAGAGGGAAGATAGATTATGAAAGAAAACTAGCACAAAATATAAAAACAGATAGTAAGAGTCCTTCATGGTGGAAGACACTAAAAACATCCCAGCAGTGGATAAGCGAGGGACTATCGATAGGGAGGAACGCAATACAATCACTATCACTAATGACGTAGTACTCGGTAAAATAATAGGACTAAAGGCAGACAAGTCCCCTGGACCTGATGGCTTGCATCCTAGGGTCTTAAGAGAAGTGGCTGCAGAGATAGTGGATGCATTGGTTGTAATCTACCAAAATTCCCTGGATTTGAGGACGGTCCCAACAGATTGGAAAGCCGCAAATGTAACGTGCCTATTTGAAAAAGGAAACAGACAAAAAGCAGGACAATTTAGACCAGTTAGTCTAACATCTGTCATTGGGAAAATGCTGGAGTCCATTATTAAGGAAGCAGTAGCAGGACATTTGGAAAAGCATGATTCAATTAAGCAGATTCAACATGGTTTTATGAAAGGGAAATCATGTTTGACAAATTCGCTGGAGTACTTTGAGGATGTAATGAGCAGGGTGGATAAGGGGGAAGCAGTGGGTGTGGTGTATTTGGATTTCCAGAAGGCATTCGATAAGGTGCCACATAAGAGGTTACTGCACAAGATAAAAGCTCACAGGGTTGGAGGTTATGTATTAACATGGATAGAGGATTGGCAAACCAACAGAAAACAGAGGGTCGGGATAAATGGTCATATTCCAGTTGGCAAACATGACTAGTGGGATGCCGCAGGGATCGGTGCTGGGTCTTCAACTAATTACAATCCATATTAATGACTTGGATGAAGTGACCGAGTTTGCTGTTGTTACAAAAATTGTACGGAGGACACAAAAAATATGCAAAGGGATATAGACAGGTTAAGTGAGAGGGCAAACATTTGGCAGATGGAGTATAATGTGGGAAAATGTGAAGTTAACCACTTTGGCAGAAATAATAGAAAAGCAAATTATAATTTAAATGGAGGAAAATTGCAAAGAGCTGCATTACAGAGAGACTTGGGGGTCTTGTGCATGAAACACAAAAAGTTAGTATGCAGGTACGGCAAGTAATCAGTAAGGCAAATGGAATGTTGTCCTGTATTGCAAGGGGGATAGAGTATAAAAGCAGAGAAGTCCTGTTGCAACTGTAAAGAGTATTGGTGAGGCCACACCTGGAGTACTGCGTACAGTTTTGGTCTCCGTATCGAAGGAAGGATATACTTGCATTGAAGGCTGTTCAGAGAAGGTTCACGAAGTTGATTCCGGAGATGGGGGGGTTGACTTCTGAGGATAGGTTGAGTAGGTTGGGCCTATACACATTGGAGTTTCGAAGAATGAGAGATGATCGTATTGAAACTTAATGATAATGAGGGGGCTCGCCAAGGTGGATGCAGAGAGGATATTTCCACTCATAGGGGAAACTAAAACTAGGGGGACATAGTCTCAGAATAAGGAGCCGCCCATTTAAAAGTGAGGTGAGGAGGAATTTCCTCTCTGAGGGTGGCAAATCCCTGGAATTCTGTGCCCCAAAGAGCTGTGCAAGCTGAGTCATTGAATAATTTAATGTGGGGATAGACACATTTTTGAACGATAAGGGAATAAAGGGTTATGGGTAGTGGGCAGGGAAGTGGAGCCGAGTCCATGATCAGATCAGCCATGATCTTATTGAATGGGAAGCAGGCTCGAGGGGCCAAATGGCCTACTCCTGCTCCTATTTCTTATGTTATAGACTATTTTCCCTCCACTCCCAATTTTCACCAACAATTCTGGCTGCATTCAGTTCGACACTCACTGGCTCCCCTCCATCTGCTTCCCTGAAAGTGCTGGCTCTGGCTGGGTTCAGTTCTACACTCACTGGTTCTCCTCACTTCCTTCAAGATGCTGACTGTGGCTGGGAACATTTCCACACTCACTGGTGCCCCTCTCCTCCACTGAAGATTCTAGTTCTATCTGGGTTCAGTTCCACACTCACTGGTTCCCCTAGCTCACCTCCGCTGATGGTGCTGACCCTGGCTGGGTTCAGTTCCACACTCACTTGTTCTCCTCCCTCTCATTACCAGAGGGTGTTGGCTGGCTGGGTTCAGTTCCACACTCACTGGTTCCCCTAGCTCACCTCTCCTGAAGGTGCTGACTCTGGCTGGGTTCAGTTCGACACTCACTGGTTCCCCTCCTCCCCTGAAGGTGCTGACTCTGGCTGGGTTTAGTTCTGCACTCACTGCTTCCCCTCCCCTGAAGGTACTGACTCTGGCTGGGTTCAGTTCGACACTCACAGGTTCCCCTTCTCCCCTGAAGGTGCTGACTCTGGCTGGGTTTAGTTCTGCACTCACTGCTTCCCCTCCCCTGAAGGTACTGACTCTGGCTGGGTTCAGTTCTACACTCACTGGTTCCCCTCCCCTGAAGGTACTGACTCTGGCTGGGTTCAGTTCTACACTCACTGGTTCCCCTCCCCTGAAGGTACTGACTCTGGCTGGGTTCAGTTCTACACTCAATGGTTCCCCTTCCCTGAAAGTACTGACTCTGGCTGGGTTCAGTTCTACACTCACTGGTTCCCCTCCCCTGAAGGTACTGACTCTGGCTGGGTTCAGTTCTACACTCATTGGTTCCCCTCCCCTGAAGGTGCTGAATCTGGCTGGGTTCAGTCCTACACTCACTGGTTCCCCTCCCCTGAAGGTGCTGAATCTGGCTGGGTTCAGTCCTGCACTCACTGGTTCCCCTCCCCTGAAGGTGCTGAATCTGGCTGGGTTCAGTTCTGCACTCACTGGTTCCCCTCCCCTGAAGGTGCTGAATCTGGCTGGGTTCAGTCCTACACTCACTGGTTCCCCTCCCCTGAAGGTACTGACTCTGGCTGGGTTCAGTTCTACACTCACTGGTTCCCCTCCCCTGAAGGTGCTGACTCTGGCTGGGTTCAGTTCTACACTCACTGGTTCCCCTCCCCTGAAGGTACTGACTCTGGCTGGGTTCAGTTCTACACTCACTGGTTCCCCTCCCCTGAAGGTACTGACTCTGGCTGGATGCAGTTCCAGACACTGACATCATTCACTTTGTTCCGACACCAAGATAGCAGCGCATGCGCTATGCTACTCACTGAACCAAGATGGCGGAGCGATGACCCTGCCTTCCTGTATGAAGATGGCTGCCGTTAGTCTGGGCCTGTGACCGGGAGAACGACCTGAAGCTGCAACAGCCGATATTCCGGTTATTATTCCGGGTTTGCGGCGGGCACCAGATGTTTATGAAGCCTCCACAGCTCCCCGCTAGTCCATTATTCCGCTCCGTCCCGCTTAAAAGGCACATCTAAGGAGCCTGTGCAAACCGTGTCTCCTCCGCCATTACACGCACCGCGCATGCTCCAAACACATCCAAGAACCGCGCCTGCGCACTGAGCTCCTGTAGTCTGGATGCGGCACATTATTCCGCGCGGGGCATGCTGGGTTCATAAGACCATGAGAAATTGGAGCAGGAGTGGGCCAGCCGGACCCCTGAGCCTGCTCCCCATTCAATAAGATCATGGCTGGTCTGATCATAGACTGAGCTCCACCTCTCTGCCCGCTCCCCAGAACCCTATACTCCATTATCGCTCAAAAATCTGGCTATCTCCACCTTAAATATATTCAATGACCCAGCCTCCACTGCTCTCTGGGGCAGAGAATTCCAAAGATTTACAACCCTCTGAGAGAAGACATTTCTCCTTATTTCAGTTTTGAATGGGCTGAGGAGAAAGGCTGCATTTGTAAATATAACAGGAATTACTGTGATTGCATTGGGCACTGAAACATGTTCACTCTGGCAGCTCTACTTTGTTTCTGATGATCTTAATAACCCCTATACCTGAGCTGGAGATTAATATTGTGTATAAATGTTGAATAAATTATCTTTGTTTCAAACACAGTCTGTCGAATATTTGATTCCTCCATGATCAGAGGAGACTAATTGATGTTCTGTTACTGACTGTTCCATTTTAGTGCTTTTTCTTTATCTAACTTCTGTCATTTCTCACCTAGTTCACCTTCTATCAAACCCCAAACTTGTTCCATTTGAGTACGAGTTGTAGTTGTAGTAGACTTCACTGCAGTGTGTCAGTTTAAACTCAACTGAAATCCTTTGAACCACCCCATTATTGAACCATCTTGCATAAGGTTCAAAATCCCTTACTTTCTGTAACCAGTTTTTGTAACCGATTGAACTTTACAAACTCATCCACACATTTTGCACATGATAGCCTGTCAAATATTCTGATATTTGTAATTGTCATTGCCACAACCTCCGTTCCCTAGCCACGGACTCCGTCCCTCTCCCCAACTTCTGTCTGAGCCTGAACCATACTTTTTGCAACCTTGGTGTCATACTTAACCTGAAATAGGTTTTTTAACCATATATCCACGGCATAATTAAGACTGCCTATTTCCATCTCTGTAACATCATCCGTTTCCGCTCTTGCCTCAGCTCATCCACTGCTGAAGCCCTCATCCATGCTTTTGTTACTTCTGGACTTGACTATTCCAATGCACTCCTCCCACATTCGACTGTACATAAACTAGAGTTAATCAAAAATTCGGCTTCCCATGCCCTAACTCGCACCAAGTCCAGCTCACCCATCACCCCTGTCCTCACTGACCTACACTGGCTTATGGTTAAGCAACACCTTGATTTGAAAATTCTAATATTTTCAAACCCCTAAATTGCCTCGCCCCTCCCTAGCTCTGTAAATTCCTCCAGCCCCACAACCACCATCCTGCCCCCCACCCATGAGATATCTGTCTTCCTGAGTATCCCTGATTATAATTGGTGACTGTGCCTTCTGTTGCCCAGGTTCCAAGTCCTGGTAAACCGAGCCTAAACCTTTCTGTCGAACCCATGCTGTACCTGCTCTGGCAGTTTTTGATGGGATAGTGTAGAGCAAGCTTTTCTCTCTTATCTAATCCATGCTGTATCTTCCCTCGGAGTGTTTGATGGGACAGTGTAGAGTGCGCTTTACTCTGTATCTAACCTGTGTTGTTCCTGCCCTGGGTCTGTTTGATGGGACAGTGTAGAGTGAGCTTTACTCAGTATCTAACTCGTGCTGTACCTGCGATGGGAGTGTTTGATGGATGAGTCTATGGAGAGCTTTACTCTCTGACTAACCCGTGCTGTGTCTGTTGTGCAAGTGTTTGATCGGACGGCATAGAGGGAGATTAACTCTGTATCTAACCTATGCTGTACCTACCCTGGGAGTGTTTGGGACAGGCTAGAGTGAGATTTAACCTTTAATAACCCACGCTGTACCGACCTGCAAATGTCTGGTGAGACAGTGTAGAGGGAGCTTTACTCTGCATCTAACCTGTGTTGTCATCATCATCATCATCATCATCATCATCATCATAGGCAATCCCTCGGAATCGAGTAAAAATAGAAAGAAGAATTGCTTCCACTCCTGAAGTGAGTTATTTGGTGGCTGATCAGTCCAATATGAGAGCCACAGACTCTGTCACAGGTGGGACAGATAGTCATTGAGAGAACGGATGGGTGGGACTGCTTTGCCGTATGCTCCTTCCACTGCCTGCGGATGATTTCTGGATTCACTGTCTCTGCTTAGGGCAGTCTTTGGTCAGGGACTCCCAGGTGTCAGTGGGGATGTCGCACTTTATCAGGGAGGCTTTGAGGATGTCCTTGTAATGTTTCCACTGCCCGCCTTTGACTCATTTGCTGTGAAGGTGCTCCACATAGAGCACTTGCTTTGGGAGTCTCGTGTCTGGCATACGAACTATGTGGCCTGCCCAGCGGAGCTGATCAAGTGTGGTCAGTGCTTCAATGCTGGGGATATTAGCCTGGACAAGGACGCTGATGTTGCTGTGCCAGTCCTCCCAGGGGATTTGTAGGATCTAGCGGAGACATCATTGGTGATATATCTCCAGCGACTTGAGGTGGCGACTGTACATGGTCCATTCCTCTGAGCCATACAGGAAGGTGGGTATTACTACAGCCCTGTAGACCATGAGCTTGGTGATACCTGCCCTGGGAATGGTTGATGGGACAGTGTAAGGGGAGCTTTACTCTGTATCTAACCCGTGCTGTACCTGCCCTGGGAATGTCCAGCAGAACAGTATAGAGGGAGATTTTCTCTATATCGAACTGATGCTGTATCTGCCCTGGAATGGCTGGACAAGTCAAAGGGAGATGTAGTCTGTGTCTAACCTCTGCTGTACTTGCCCTGGGAACGTCTGATGGAACAGTATAGAGGAAGCTTTAATATTTATTTAACCCATGTTGTACTTGCCCTGGGAATGTTTGATGGGACAGTGTAGAGGGAGCTTTACTCTGTATCTAACCCATGCTGTACCTTCCCTGCAAGTGTCTGGTGGGAGAGTGTATTGAGATCCTTACTGTGTACCTACTCATGTCCGTTATACTCCACAGAGGATGAAAACCACACTGTGACTCCGGGAGGAGCTCCTCAGCCACAGGGAGAAGATGGTTGAGGACGATTCAAGTGATTTCTTTCCCAGGGCAATTCATCTGTAATCGCCGCAGTCGGACTTGTCCCCTTTGTTAAAGATGGTCACGATTACTGCATCTCTGAGATCTCCAGGCATGCCCTCCTTCTTCCAGATGAGAGAGATGAGGTCATGCATTTGTGCCAATAGTGCCTCTCCACCATACTTTAGTGCCTCAGTGGGGATTTCGTCCACTCCCATTGCCTTGTTGGTTTTGAGCTGGTGGGTAGCCTTTTCCACCTCGTACAGGGCTGGGGTTTTGCTGAGATAGTGGCGGGTAGCATGCTGTGGGTTGCAGTCGAGAACACTCGAGTCAAAGGCAGAGTGTCGGTTAAGGAGATCTTCGAAGTGCTCCTTCCAGCGGGTCCTGGCTGCCTCGATGTCCTTGATGAGTGTTTCCCCATTCTTGGCTAACAGTGGGGTGGTGCCTTGGGTGGTTGTGCTGTAGGTGGCGTTGACTGATGTGAAGGATCCTCACACATCATGGCTGTCAGCCAGCTGCTGAATCTCCTGTGATTGCTCCACGAACCATCTATGCTTTAGGTCACAGATTTTTTCTTGGACCTCGGCCTGAAGCCACCTGTAATGCTGCTTTGCTGGTCCCGAGTTGGGTTGTTGTTTTAGGTTCAGAAATGCCCTGTTCTTGCGATTTATTAGCTCTTGGATCTCCTGGTCATTCTCATCAACACATTCCCGGTGTTTCCTCGATCAGGCCAACATCCTCAGCATCGAAGCACTGACCACACTCGACCAGCTGCGTTGGGTGGGCCACATTGTTCACAATTATTTTAAGTAGAACAATAATCAAGTGTCCCCTGATTAAAGTGTGGGGGGGGGGTCACACTCCAGAAACTTTCATTAAAGTGCCCCCTTGTTTTCTTTTTGAGGGCACCAAAAACACAACTTAATAATTCAAAATAAAGAGAACTTTTGTCAAATCAAATCAAATTAATTAAATAAAAATTATGTTCTCCCTTGAAATTATGCACTCCAGTCTCTGCAGTGTCCATCTCTTGTGGATACGGCGTGCTCCATTTTCGGAGATACCCTGGCTCGCCACATTGTTCACATGGCTGACGAAAGATTCCCAAAGCAAGCATTCTGCTCAGAACTCCTACATGGCAAGCGAGCCCAAGGTGATCAGAGGAAACTTTTCAAGGACACCTTCAAAGCCTCCTTGATAAAAATGCAGCATCACCACTGATTCCTTGGCTAAATTCCGCCCTAAGTGGTGGAAGTGCATCCGGGAGGGTGCTGAGCACCTCAAGTCTCATCACTGAGAGCATGCAGAAACCAAGCGTAGGAGCATGTGGAAAACCAGTCCCACCCACCCTTTCCTTCAATGACCGGCTGTCTCACCTGTGACAGAGACTGTAATTCCCGTATTGGAATGTTTAGTCACCTAAGAACTCACCTTTAGAGTGTAAGCAAGTCTTCCTTGATTTCGAGAGACTGCCTATGATGATGATAATGTGTACCTAACCTGTGTTGTGCTTGTCCTGTGAATTTTTGGATTGGCTGTTTTGAAAGACGTTTACCCTGCATTTAAATTATGCTGTACTTGCCCTGGCAGTGTTTGATGGGACAGTGTAGAGGGAGCTTCACTCTGTCTCTAAACCCTGCTGTAGCTGCTACCGGTACGCTTGTGGCCTTCTGTAAGAGGTCGGCACTGGAGGGACTGGAATGCATCGTCACCTCGAGCAACCAAATTTTAATTTGATTTAAGTTTACCATCCAAAGTTTAATTAGTTTATTTTGTTGGTTATAGTGCCCTCCTCCCTTTAATCAGGGGCATTTGATTTAAAGATTAACAACAAAATAGTTGCGCTGTACCTGCCCTGGGATTGTTTCTTGGGACTGTGTAGAGGGAGCTTTATTCTGTATCTAACCCGTGCTGTACATGCCCTGGGAATACCTGGTGGGACAGTGTGCAGGGACCCTTACTGTGTATTTAACATGTGCTGTACCTGCCCTGGGAGTGTTTGATGAAAGTCAGCGTACAGCAAGCTTTAAATTGTAACTAACCCGTGCTGTACCTGCCCTGGGATTGTTTAGGACAGTACAGAGGGAGCTTCACTCTGTATATAACCCTTGCAGTATCTGGCCCACTCCTGCTCCTGTTTGTCATGGTCTTATCTACCCAGCATGCCCTGCGAGGGAAAATGTGCCGCACCCAGACTACAGGAGCTCAGTGCGCAGGCGCGGGCCGTGGATGTGTTTGGAGCATGCGCAGTGCGTGTAATGGCGGAGAAGATGTGTTTTGGACAGGCTCCTAAGGAGTCTCTTTATCAGCGGGACGGAGCGGGGTAAGGGACCAGCGGGGAGCGGGAGAGGCTTCATAAACAACCCGTGCCCGCCGTAAGCCAGCAATAATAACCGGAATATCGGCGGATGCAGTTTCGGGGCTTTCTTCCCGTCACAGGCCCGGGCTAACGGCGGCCATCTTCGAGCAGGAAGTCAGGTTCAGCGCTCCGCCATCTTGATTGAGTGAGCAGCACAGCGCATGCGCGGCCATCTTGCTGAAGATACAAAGTGAATGATGTCAGTGTCTGGAACTGAACCCAGCCAGAGTCAGTACCTTCAGGGGAGGGGAACCAGTGAGTGTAGAACTGAACCCAGCCAGAGTCAGTACCTTCAGGGGAGGGGAACCAGTGAGTGTAGAACTGAACCCAGCCAGAGTCAGTACCTTCAGGGGAGGGGAGCCAGTGAGTGTAGAACTGAACCCAGCCAGAGTCAGTACCTTCAGGGGAGGGGAACCAGTGAGTGTAGAACTCAACCCAGCCAGAGTCAGTACCTTCAGGGGAGGGGAACCAGTGAGTGTAGAACTGAACCCAGCCAGAGTCAGTACCTTCAGGGGAGGGGAACCAGTGAGTGTAGAACTGAACCCAGCCAGAGTCAGTACCTTCAGGGGAGGGGAACCAGTGAGTGTAGAACTGAACCCAGCCAGAGTCAGCACCTTCAGGGGAGGGGAACCAGTGAGTGTAGAACTGAACCCAGCCAGAGTCAGTACCTTCAGGGGAGGGGAACCAGTGAGTGCAGAACTGAACCCAGCCAGAGTCAGTACCTTCAGGGGAGGGGAACCAGTGAGTGTAGAACTGAACCCAGCCAGAGTCAGTACCTTCAGGGGATGGGAACCAGTGAGTGTAGAACTGAACCCAGCCAGAGTCAGTATCTTCAGGGGAGGGGAACCAGTGAGTGTAGAACTGAACCCAGCCAGAGTCAGTACCTTCAGGGGAGGGGAACCAGTGAGTGTAGAACTGAACCTGGCCAGAGTCAGTACCTTCAGGGGAGGGGAACCAGTGTGTGTAGAACTGAATCTGGCCAGAGTCAGCACCTTCAGGGACCAGTGATTGGTGCCCCGGCCCCGCCCCCCACCACTGATTGGCGCGGAGCAGCACGCTGGGTGGGCTGGTGCCCCACGACGCCTCTCCATTGGCTCGCAACCTTTGAGCTCGGGGCCCATGTGAGGCGGGGAGGAGTTGTGCGCAGGCGCGGGGCCAGCCTATTGTGGGAGATTAGCTGTCGACGGACGACGTTTTGCCCCCTCCCCCGCGGAGGACTGACGGACACGCGCGGGCGGTGAGATTTGGGTGGCAGCTGCGGGGCACCTTCGGGCGGGGACGGGCCTTGGTTATTGTCGGGGGTTGCCGGGAGTTCGGCCGCCAGCTTTGGGCAGCACGGGTCCGCCCGCCACAGGGAGCAGGGAGCAACAGGGGCGGGGCTTCCTCGACATCACCATACTTTCCATTGTCCCGCTGCAAGGCAGGGAGCATGTGCGGCGGCCATCTTACTGCAGGGAGCAGGTGCAGGATGGGGACCAGTGACATGAACACATGAGAACATCAGAAATAGGAGATGAGTCGGCCCTTTGGCTCCTCGAGCCTGCTACCATTCAATAAGATGATGGCTACAGCATCTGGGGTGGTTCTCCTTGGAGCAGTGAAGGTGCAGGGCAGGTTTAACAGAGGTGCTCACAATCAGGAAGGCTTTAGATTGAGTCAGGGAACAGAGTGGTTCTGCTCACAATCAGAGAATGGTTACAGCACGGAAGGCCATTCGGCCCGTCGAACCCTTGCCTACTCCCTTTCCCCGGCCCTGCAAAATGTTTTTTTTCAGATACTTATCCAACTTGTTGTTTTTTTTTGAAAGCTGTGATTGAGTCTTCCTCCACCACCCTTTCAGGCCGTGCATTCTGGATCCTAACCACTCGCTGCATAAAATAGATTTTTTTGATGTCACCTTTGGTTATTTTGCCATTCACCTTTCCGTCTCCTCTGGTTCTTGACCCCTCCACCAATGGGAACAGTATCTCTCTATCTACTCTGTCCAGACCCCTCATGATTTTGAACACTTCCAGCAATTCTCCTCTTAACCTTCTCTGCTCCAAGGAGAACAACCCCAGCTTCTCCAGTCAATCCACGGAAC